>NC_056727.1:492753377-492805556 GCF_019279795.1 Protopterus annectens
GACAGTGTTGGCAGCAGTGGAACTCATTTTTATAACAGTGACAACAAACCAAATTTTATTTGGGTCTTAGAAGAACATGGCAATAGTGCCCTTAATACACATAGCAATACATATTGCCGGAAGATGAGGCTCTCAGGTCAAAGGGCATTCAACAATCTACCAATGAAGACCAGAATTATCTTCTGAGTAGAGTCAGTTTATAGGATGTGACTGGATTAGAGCCATTGGGGCTTCTAACTGTTGAAGCTGCTGTGGATGAAATGAGAGTTTGATTCTATACTGGGACATGGAACACAGAAGTATCAACCAAAGAAAGCTGTTTGTAGTCTCCCAACTTGATCTGCTGGGTTCCAGTGAACTGAAATGGATTGGTTCTTGACACTTTGGATCTGACAAATGAATACTATAACAGAAATGAAAACTAAAGTAGAAAAAACGTTGCAGTTATAATTAATTAATGTATAATTAATAAGAAACTTGCAAGAAATCTATAAAGAAATATAGCCTATGAGATGTTTCCTTTAACTTAACTATAATTCAGATATATACCCCAAAAACAAGGGCAGAAGGGGATACATTTGATCACATCAATGAACAGGTACAAACTGAAATTGACCAAAAGTGCAAACAAGATATATTGATATTCATCAGTGACTAGAATACAAAATATGGGAGCAAAGAAGAAAATCCTGTTGTTGGAAAATATGGACTCACTAATAGAAATTAAATGGGAAAATGTGTGCTGGAATGTTGTGCAACTAACAATCTGTTTCAGACACCTTTCAGCAATATAATTGGTAAGACCCCCAATGAAATGTCCTCATTGGTAAGATTGGATCATAAATCAATCTCCTTTGAAATAAATGTAATAGTAGAAACCCCATCAAACCCTAAAACAGTAAAGAATTTTTTCCAAGGCAAATTACCGTATTTTAAGTGATAACATACGTAATTTTAGAACTCTCCCTAATCTGAAAACATGGAGACCTATGCAGAAGTGTACAGCCACTTAACAACTGCATAGAAATGGCAGTACCTGACCAGGTCTAGCCAGAAAAACAAGTAATACTGGTGGACCCCTGGCATAAATTAACTATAAAAGGGAAAGAAGAAATTATTTTCTAGAAGTAAGTAAGAAGATGCACAACAGAGAAAAAAATCCTTCATTAGTCTCAACAGGTAAATCAGGGAACTAGTCAAGTCTTCAAAAGCTAAATATGAGAGTAAAATAGCCTCCCAAGCAAAAGATAACCACAAAGCATTTTTCAGTTATATCCAAAATCTTACGGGATACACTCAACAATGTGCTGAGTTGGCTGTAGATGGCACTACCTATACCCAGAAAGAAAAAACAGCAAACCCACTGGCTGATAAATTCAGCTTAGATTTCACGCCTTCGTCAGCTTCAGTCACTTCCCATGAAATGTCTCCTACTATTACTTTGCCTGTTATAACAAAAGAACAGGTCATCACTGTGCTCTATAAAGCTATAAGCGTGGCATCAATAGGGCCTGATGGAATCCCAGGGTACCTATTAAAATAGCTTGAAACATGACCTAGCAGAGCCACTTGGATATCTTTTTAATCACAGTCTCCAGACAGGCTTTATCCCAGTAGAGTGGAGGACATTAACAATCATCCCTCTGTGCAAGGGGGAACCATCAATGAATCCATGAAACTACTGACTTATAAGTCTGACTCGTGTGCAAGGCTATGAAGAGGATAATCATGGACCTGATTAACAATGACATAGGAAATCTCCAGACTCTTGACCCAACACAGCTCAGCTTTGTCAAGGGCAGTTCCTGCTTGATCAATCTGGTGGACTTCCTTCATAAGGTCACTAAGGCTGTGGATGAGGGTAAGACACTGCACACCACATATCTTGATCCTGCCAAGGCATTTGATACAATGCCGAACTTGGGTATTATAGATAAACTCACGACATTGGGCATAAACTTCTACATCACCAGATGGATAGCCAACTGGTTCACTGATAGGACAAATGTTGTTAGAGTGAGAGAATCCAGATCCAGCAAGAGGCCAGTCACCAGTGGAGTACCACAAGGCTCAGTGCTGGGCCCCCTCCTGTTTGGGATATACTTCTCAGATGTCAAGGCAAATATACATGACATTTGGCTAACCAGGTCTACTGATGACTGGAAGCTGGGAGCAATCCTTGACTCCCCAAATGATGCTGATGTCCTACAGAAAGGTCTGACACAGACTAATGTTTGGTGTCAGAGCCATGGCCTCAAGCTAAATGTGAAGAAGTGCAAAATAATACCCTTTGAGAAATCAAATACCCCTGCAAATTGCAACACTGATACCACCCCATAAGAGTGGACCTAGTGGTGAGAGATAGATAGTAATCTGAGCACCATATGTCCCCAGTGGTGAGAAAAATCCTTCTGTGTGGTTCAGCTTATAAGTAAGGGCATGACATTAAGCTCTATTAAAGGCATAGTACCACTGTACTCATCCCTCATCAGACCAATAATCCTTTGGCATGTATCTTGCCAGGCACTTGTAACAGTTGGAGTGAACTCAGAGGTTTTTCACCAAAAAATACAGGAATAACCAACATGTCAAAAGTGGACCAATTAAAAGCTCTCTCACTGTATTCAGTTTCCTACCAATTACTGAGGGGTGATCTGTGCCTGACCTACAAGGCAGTCTCTGGCCCAGCCCTGATGGAAATGTTGGACATTTGCAAAACTAACTGCTCAAGGGTTAACTGCTCCAAAGATCTAAACCTGATCTCTGACATGAATAGATCATGCTGGAGAGACAGATATGTGTCCCAAAGTAGGGGGACATGGAAATTTTGTCCCTTTGGTGGTCTAAAGTCTAAAGCTTTTATTCTCACTGTTTGTATTATTTGATAATGACATTTATTCTCATTCCAGCTTTGTGCTACTGACCTTGCCTCTTACTTCACAGTGCAACTTTTATTGTATTTACTGTACTGTTTGAAAAGGAAAGCAGATATTTTTATGTTTTAGTTTACTTCATTTTATACTGTCAGTAAATGGAGATATTAGTCATTATAAATGCAAGTCGTAAGTTTTAAGGCCAGCAAAGACATAAGCCTTATAATCAGAAGATGATAAAAACAAATGATGTCATTAGGCAGTTACAGGAGTATGATAAGTCTTGGTATATTTATTTTATTTTTATTTTATTTTACATTTGTTGACTGGGATAGTCCGACTGGATGCATGTCCATTTTCAGTGGAGGCCCGGGGAGAAAAGCTCCAGGTATAACAGGTAAACACTGGTGGAAGGAAATGATTTACCTTTTTACGTATTCATTAAGTATTTATAATAATCCAGATCTACTTCTCAACACTGTTCTAGTGTTGGAAACAAAATATTACTGATGTACCCATCTGTTTGTCTCTATCTATCTATCTATCTATCTATCTATCTATCTATCTATCTATCTATCTATCTATCTATATCTATCTGTCTGTCTCTCTATCTAACAATAATACCAGTTTACTTCCATTAGATTTTTGATGATGCATCTCAGAATATGCCATTCTAATACAAAATAGATGAGGGTTCCTGACATCCTTTATGCTTCTTCTCACCCTTCAGATTACAAGAATTTTGGGCATTACCTTTATATATCCAAATATTTCTCTTTTTCATAACCTCTTATCAGGTTCAGATACTCAGTTTCTTTAGGCTATTACCTGCATTCCAAATTACATGCTGTTGAAGATCCATCTCTGCATTGTCTTTTTTATGATCTGGGATCTTTTTAGGTGTTAAACACTAGCATCATTTTCACTGCCATATAAACACGTCTGTGTTTATATGTATGTGTCATTCTCCAAAACAACGTTCTTTCAGATTCATTCTTAATATTATAGCTTTCACCAAATATGGCAAGTGCAGAAAGGTTAGAATGACTTATGTCCTGTTAAGATTCCCTCCAGTTTATTTATTTATTATTTTATTTAATCCATTTCCTGGATGAAACCCTTCTTGCTTTATTGGTGATACTTTGCTTGTCATCCATACTGTTCTTGGATGCATACTTTGTGTTTTATTTATTGTTTGTTTGTTTATTTATTTGTTAATGGTGTTAGTGGGCTGCTGCAGTACCCTTTTCTCCTATTTCTCAGGCCTCGTGGCGTAGAGAAAGCATTGCATTCACATACATTTTATACGAACAATTATTGATGCTATATACATACATTTAAATTTTACATAGAAGACAAATGTTAAAACAACAGCCATTACACTGAGACAATGACAATAACCTTCAATAACAGTTGACTACAAATGTGTCTGTGTAAAATTTGTGAGACTGTAGTTAATGATGTTTAAAATGCAGCAAAAAATATACATAAACATAAAATTAAATATGTAATTCCAAAGCAGTAAAAAGGGGAAGGATTACGGAAGAATTTACAGCTTTAATCAAAGTTATTTCCTTCCAGATAATCAGAAATAATAAACAGTTCCTGTAGTAAAAGTTTTGTAGACAAGGAAACTAACCAGTATCTCTAAAATAGCTGCATTTATATTCCTGTTGTAAATATGAAATTAGCTTTTTTTTAACTGACACATTGTCAACATCAATAATTTCAGTGGGAAGACTGACCCCATGCTGCAGAAGCCAGTTTGTGAAAGGCTCTTCTACAAGCAGCAAGATTGAAGTGTGGCCTTTTAAGTTTGAGAGAGTTAATATTATAAGTGAAGAAGCTGTGTTGTGAACTGATGATGTATTAGCAAGTTTGAGAGAGTTAATATTATAAGTGAAGAAGTTGTGTTGTGAACTGATGATGTATTAGCAAGTTTGAGAGAGTTAATATTATTAAGTGAAGAAGTTGTGTTGTGAACTGATGATGTATTAGCTATGGGAGGCTGGTAATGATCTTTAGTAGTGTGAATGTAATAGTGGTAAGCAGGTGTGTTGATATAAGAGATAAGGACATTTACAGCAATAGGCATTCTTACTTCTGGGATGAGTAAGGGTGAGATCCTGTATGCTGCTTGGAACTTTTGCAAGACTTTGGTACTGGTGTTCTTAATGTGACTGCAAAAGAACAGGGATTTATCCATTAGAACCAGAGGTATTTGTGTTACCTGACATAGGGGGCATTGAACCTGATAGATGTGTGATATATGGAGCAGGGATTCCTGCTCGTCTTCTGGCTGTCTGAAAAGCCATAGCTCTGGATTTGTGTGTGTGTGTGTGTGTGTGTGTGTGTGTGTGTGTGTGTGTGTGTGTGTGTGTGTGTGTGTGCATGTGTGCATCCATGTGTGTGTGATAAATCTGTTAGATTGTAATCAGTCTCAGGATATGGAGAAATCATATTGCAAGACACTGGTTAAGTCATGCATACTCTTCTGACTACTTATTAGTGCAATATCATTTGCATACATAATGATGTTTAGATGTGAAAAGTCATAAACTGCTTATCTATAAAGAAAAAAATTAACAATCCTAGGATGAATTCTTGAGGGATTCCATGTGTTAATATACCACATTCAGAGGAAGTGGGACCTGTAACCTGGGAGATAATCACAGACATGGCAATGCCTATTTCAAAGTGTCTCTCTTTCAAAGATATCTCAGATTCACGGTGGTTTACTATAATTTTCAATTCACAGAAGTATTTTTTGGCCTGAACGAAACACTGCAGAGATTCAAAAGCACATGCCTTGTGTCATTGTTCATATGAGACCATAAGGCACCTGTATATTTTCATATCTGCGTGATTCTTCCTGATTTCATATTTTCTCTCTATACGTGCTGCACAGAAGATTCAGACTATTAATTTGTTCAGGGTTTAGACATCATAGCAGATTGGGAACAGGTTCCATTGGCTTATACTTAAAAGGTTCAGTTTCTACACACAATTATAGATGCTGTTTAGCATAAAACATGTTTAACAAAATACAAAGACAATGGAATACTGCACATATTTGCAAATGTCAGTAAATGTAAGTTAGTACAGCAAGAAATTACCTCACAGCTCTTGGATTCCTGCCACTCTGCACAACTACAATTCCTTACAGAAGGCTACATATGAAGAAACCCCAGAGGTTAGAGGTTACTGATGCCGTTATAACATCATCAGATTATTCCTTTAAGATAGCTACACTTTTGGCAGTTGTATGCTAGCATACTTCTGCAGTCTTCTTCTCGGATTTTGCCTCTGATGTCTATGACTATTTTGATTTCACAGACTGTTTATAACAATGTACAACACATCAGATATTCCCCTGCTGTCTTAACACAGAAATGTACAAGTAACATTAGCAGTTTGACTAACATTAAATTACTTCCTCAAAATGCAGCTACTATATCAGATGCACATATAATCAGGCCAAAAATGACAACTGTCACATGTGGTTATCTGAACTGTCAAGGAAGAAAACTGTCCTTCCTAATTTGCTGTAATAGTATTAAAAATCTGTTAAAAGGCACAACAGAATTGTCTGATTCTACAAGCATTGCAGCTTCTAGTGTTACCTCATTTTGCCAGTAAATATGCTGAATGGGTAAATCTCACTGCCATGTGAATGGATATTTGACACACACATATTATAGGCTGATTGGTGATTTTAAATTCCCCTAGGTCTGTGTGCAGTGCATGTGTGTATGTGTGTGTGTGTGTGTGTGTGTGTGTGTCAGCATCCTGTGTACATCATTAATTGAGGAAGTGATCTTCAAACCGAGGTAGGAAAGAACACAACTTATTTACATAGCCCCAGAAAAGTAAGGGAACAAATGCATGTCACTGCCTTTGAATTTCCACTCTCAGTGGATGTTAGCAAATGTTGCTGTCATTATGTTTATTTGTGCGGAGAAATGTATTTTATCCCATAAAAAACATACCTTAAGCTGACTTCCTGGATGATTTGCCCTTAATATCTTGTACAGACAACATGTCAACTGAGGTCTCACAAGTGTGAAAAGAAGGTAGGAGCCCATATGCAAAGGAAGCTTATCCCAGTAAATGGTGTAGGCTTTTACTGCGTGCTGCAGAAATAATATTAATCCATTCTCAGCTATGATGTCTAACATCTGTGATTGTATTATTTGCTTCTTCAAAACTAGCATATTCTTCCACTTAAAGCAATGTAGCAGTATTACCAGCACATATGCATGGGACCACTATGCTAGCTCGTTTTCAACAAGTTAAATATATTTAAAGGAAATGTTGCTGTTAAATTCATGTAGGTATTATATAATTTCCCTGCTGTTCATTGAAGTACATTTACTTGAAGCTTCTGCTGGACAAAACACTTTCTTCAAGACTTCAGCTTAACAAAACCCACCACAAAAAGCATGTTTTTGCAGGGAGCAAGGTCCCTACACCCTCTTCTGTAGGCTTTGCTGCTCACCACCTTTACTTAAATATACTAACTTCCCAGTCATACAACCACTGAGAAAAATGTCCTTACAAAGTGAATTACTACCAGCACACAAATAGAAATCACACTGGCAATTATTTCCAGGGAGTACTATTGAGAGAACAGTCCAATATTGCGGGGTTGAACTCAAGAAACTTAAACCCATCCACTTTGTACTCATCCAAGTACATGGCCATCAAGTGCCTGCTTTACATAGCTTCTTTGTTTCTTAGAGCATCTGTACAGATTGCCTTAGAGCCCTGTTTCTATACTTTGTCTCCTACAGGTTTGTGGGAGGCGATCTGTGCATATAAGGCATCCTTTGATCCAGCCCTGATGGAGCTTTTGCACATCCACAAAATGAACAGCACCAGAAACACTAGATGCAAGGATTTAAACTTTACTTGTGACATAAATAGAACATGCTGGCAAGACAGACATGTCTCAAAGGACCCTCATGCTCTGGTACAGGATCCTCATCCATGTGAAGTAGAGTCCACCCCTAACCCTATTCAAATGTAACCTTAACTATCCGATGGGAAATCATACATTCATCCTGAGGTTGGTCTGCATGTTGGGAAATTGTAAATTGACCCCCAGGCTGGCCCCCATGTCTCCTATAGATAGAGACCAACAGTAAACATTCCCTAACTAACATACCTCCCATAATAACTTTTTAGCAACACCCTAACTAATATAACCCTCAGATTTAGACAGACATTACAAGGGGATGCCACTGGACTGGGTTGCAAGGATAGACTTATAAAGGCTCTGGTGGTCATTAGCCTAGTACATACATATGAACAAGAGAACCTTCTGACATGTTCATGGAGACTTTTAAAATTAATGCAATAATGCACTTTCATTAATATGTAGAATTTTAAGTAAGACACTTTCTTTGAAAATACCCACTCTTAGTTTATGCTAAATATACTTTCAGGAATGACAGTTAATCAGTCAATACAACTTCTCATGTTTACTTTCTGAGATAAGTAAATCAAGGATAAAGGCTGTCACTTTAAGAGTTCATAGGCAGCACAGGTGGCTGGCTTAAAAAATGCTTTATTCAGGTAAACAAGTCAATTGATTGCTTGTTTCTTTTCTGAAGGAAAAAAATGCATTTCGGTTGGTAACCAAACCTTGTCAAAGTGGAAAGTTGAGTACATTTCATTTTAATGGTTTAAATATGGCACATCATTATAAGCTGTCATGCAGTAACAGCATCCTCTCATGTGACAGTGTCAATGGCTCAGCAAGTAGACACATTCCTGTTATGATAGAAGACCAGATTTCTGTGGGTTATAGTCTCATATCAGATATTTGGAGTAATTTCCTGATGCTTCTGATGTTTCAGAGTAGCACTGGGGGAGGGGTTGGGTACTGTACTCCTGCATGCCATCCTTTGTGTGACATGATAAAATCCCAACTGCCTGAGTTGGTGTAGCTCAGGTTAATGCAAAAGATCCCATAGCACTTATCAAAAAAAAAAAAAAAAAAAAAGCTTAGGACAAATTTTATAAATACCGACTCAGGCCTTTCCTGAAAAAGAAGAAACTGCCCTAGTGGGACTAACCCAGTCAACAAACAGTAAGTAAAATAAAAACAACAAACAAATAAATAAATATTTGTTGTTTTTATCTGCTAAAGAAAAAAATACTGCTGCTTGGCAAGGATTGTCATGTTCTATGTGCTAGATTTTCACTTCCCAAAGAACGACAAGATTTGCTGAAGCTGAACATCATATGTGAAATCCTTCCACCTCAGTATTTCTTAAGAGCTTGACTTACCTAACTACTGCAATAGTAAAATCATAGATCTGAGTGAAATGTTCACCTCAACATTATATCATGAAAGAGGAACTTTATAACAGTTAAACAGCCCAGTCTCTCTTACTTAGTTCTTTGTTTTATTAACTGTTTTATTTAAGCTTTTTACAGAGGTCCAATCCTGAGTCCAAGGCCCATTTATGAATAAAAAATATTTCATTATATGGATTACCCATCAAGGTGAAGGCTATGATAACATATCATGTTCCTTGTCTACACAATTTTAAAATGTGTAGGTATTATTGCCCTGCTCTGGAGGGCAGGTGTGGCTTAGAGTTTACCCCAGCATCAGTCAGCTGACCCTTTTGATTGAAATTAGGTTAGCTGGCATTAACTGGATTAGCATAACACAGTCCTAAAGGGACTCAGATCTCTAAGAACGTTCTTATTGTTTTTCATCTTTTATGGTTTCTGTAAGAAATTCATGAAGGGAATATTTTTGGGTACTATGATAAGTAAAATATTTTTCACTATAATATCCTTGTAATGGTTAGGTAAGCCAGAATATGTAACAGCATTTCAGGTGCACATTATCAGTTTGAAACATGCTCTCTGTTTTAGCTCAGCTGTTAGTGGATTCCATTGTTTTCATATTTGTTTGGTTGGTAGCAGTAGTCTCTTATGAGTTTGTGTGTGTGTGTGTGTGTGTGTGTGTGTGTGTGTGTGTGTGTGTGTGTGTGTGTGTATGTGTGTGTGTGAGTGTGTATGTGTCTCACTGGTCATTTTCTGAAAAGGTTGTAAAAATATTTCTGGACAGGCAGTGTGAAATGCGCAGCTCTTTAATGGTTGGCTGTGTAATTTCTAATTTTTAATGTTCATAAGGCGACCGTTTCATTTAATGACCATATTTTCTCTTTCTTATCATGAGGTTGTAATGCCATTTTTATGTCTTGTTTCATATCAACCACATATATTTTACCATTTCTACTCCCCGTTAAGCCTATTTGCCCATCTATTTTTCGACAGGCTGCTAAATACATTCCCATAGGTCCCACACTCCCTCCCCTCCCACCATATTCATATCACCACCTCCACTCCACTCCCGCCCCTGTCCTTTTCATTTGCCACTCTCATATATCATATACCTCCCTCATTTGCTCTTATTGCCCCTCCCTCTCCACGCCCACTGCAGTTCTATTGGTTTTTGTTAGCCTGTGTGTTCCCGCTCTTCCACTAATCCCCCCTTATACAATTGGCCTTGTTAAGCCAACAGACTTCCCCCTGCCCACCCCTCCTTTCATTGGCCCTCTAGCTCTATGACATCTAACTTTCGACATAGGACCATCTCCTCTCACTTTCTTCCCACCACCTACTTTTTCATTGGCCTTCCACTAAAAGTACTACATAAAGCCTCTTTTTGTTCGCTCCTCGAATGTTCACCTCCACGTCACATTCCTCCAGTATCCATCTTGTTTTTTACGCATGGTGAAACATTTCATTGCAATTAATTAAGTCAAAGTAAAATAAATTAATTCTTTTACCTCTACAATATAGTACAACGTGTTTTATGAATAATGCACTTTTAGTACAACACGCACATACATAGCTCAATTGAATTATTCCCTGTGATGATATATATATATATATATATATATATATATATATATATATATATATATATATATATATATATATATAGGTCTACCTGATAACACCAACATGCTAAAACACCAACGAAATCACCGACACCACAAAACCGAAAGTTCGAAAACACGAAACTTCACATGCCTGACAAACCACAATCCCGACAATCAACAAACAAAACAAATCCCCTGTCCAAAAAGCACACACACAACACAAGCACACCAAAAACCTTACAAACCTACACTAAACCTTACATACACAACTATCTATGCACTAACCTTAACCCAAACCCTAACCCTAAGGTCCGCCACTATCGCACACTCACCTAACCCGCACCCTAACCCTAACTCACTTAATCCACCCCTAACCCTATAGTCTGTCACTATTGCACACTCACCTGACCCGTGCCCTAACCCTACCTCACTTAATCTGCCCCTAACCCTACAGTCCATCACTATCCCACACGTACCTTAACATGTCGGTATTCTCAGCATCTGGATTTTCAACTGTCGATTATCTCTGTTGTCTATCTTCCAGTGTCGGTGTTCTCGTCGTTGGCGTTGTGGACTTTTGGCGTTATCAGGTAGACCTATATATATATATATATATATATATATATATATATATAAATGCTAAATAGCACCAGCTGAACAACAGGTTTATAACGCTCAAATGTATAAATATAAATATATAAGTTTCCTATCTCTGGATGCCTTATTGCTGATGCCTGGCTTTACTTCAATTTATGTTATTTTTACTGCATATGCTAATCCCACCTCACTGATATAATTTACAAAACTACCTAAGGCCTTACTGTAACAAATTTCTGATTCATTACAGTGCTCATCTGCTCTGCTTTAATAAAGTACTATTTTTTACATAGTTTGATCTGATAATTTTTTAATAATTATCTAACTCTACATAACGTGATTTTAATACAGTGGAATTATTACTTTTCAAACTGCTTTTTGTACTTATTTTTTTAATAAGTAGCTGGGATATCAAGTACTTCGGGATTTGTTCGTTTTTGAACCTAAGAAAATTATGGCATGGTCTCTTCCTACTTGACTTACTCAAGAAAGAGTATTTTGAAGACTGCATGTGTATGTGTATCCACACACACACACACACACACACACACACACACACACACACACACACACACACACACACACACACATTATAGTTTCTGTGGTTCAGCATATCTCAGGAAATCTTCTTCTTCTTTTGGCATTTCCCGGTTAGGGGTTGCCACAGTGGATCACCTGTCTGCTTATGATTGGCAGTGGAGTTTTATGGTGTCAAGTTGCCAGCCCGGCACCCAACCTTCCACAGAAGGCACACACACTCACACCTAGGGCCAATTTAGAGAGTCCAATCCACCTACAGCATGTCTTTAGGAAGTGGGAGGAAACTGGAGCACCCGGAGGAAACCCACGTGACCACAGGGAGGACAAGCAGACTCCACACAGAAGGCACCCCAGCAGCATATCTCAAGAAATCAATGACTAATATTTTTGGCAAAAATGCTTCTTGTGACTCTAAGATTCAGTCTGCATCAGAAAACTAGAGAAAGATGACTCTGCCAATGAATATCTATGTTTAAGCATCCTCCGTACACCAAACATGTTGTCTGATTAGGAGAAATGTCTATGAATGAATATGCTCTTTACAAAACTTGCAATAAGATTTTATAACAAAGTAGCAAGTACTGAATTTATATCTAACAGAAGTTTATTAAACCAGTGTTTAAGAAGAAACCCAGTATTTTGCCTGCTTCTAATGTGCAATATCTTTACTTTGCCCACACACAAACCAGTGACTTATTAAAAGAAAATGATTTTGAATATGAGCACTCTAAAAGGCAACTAGAACGTAAAAAGTAACCTCCAGAAGGTATATGTTTAATGCCTTTTTAACCTTTATGCCAGAGCACTGCAACATTTTCACTGGAAAGGCAATTGTATAAGTTTACTGGCTGTCTGCCCAAGGAATCTAATTTTATGACTTACCACCCTTCACTTCTTGAGAATTTAGAAGCTTTACATAAAGTAATTTTTATATTTAGATATTACGCAGTGATTTAATGTTAACATCTTGTATGTTAGATTAAGTCCTTTTTTCTAAAATTGACCAATTCAACTTGTTGAGGCAAAAGATTGTAAGAAGCTTCGCAATAATGGTTCTAATCTCATGGATAAGGATTTTATACTGTGTAATATTTTGATTAAGCGATTGCACTCTTATAGTGACATGCCTATAAGAGCTTTCAACTGCTTTAAACATCTTTAATAAATTAACATTTAAACCATAATAAGTTTACATACATTAACTGAAAACAAAGCAATCCATAATAACAGACCCCATTGCCCTTGTCATTGCTATGCATTATGCATATGTTTTCCCTTTAACAATTCTCATTCCCTTCAGCATTGCATGAAATTGCTGAATTCCTGCTTTTCCTTAAACCTCACTCCTCTTCCTGAACATTTTTTTGCATGTTCCCACAAATTCCATTTAGTTCTATGCCATTTTGCTCCTCCCTCTTCTAAAGATCCCACCTTCAGTTTAGAACTTCCATTACTTATAGTATAGATGTTGATTTCCATTTTCTGGTAGTTGTTTTTGGCAGTCAGTGGCAGAGCTGTAACTAGGGTAGGGTGGCTGCCATGTGGACAAATTGTCAGAAGGTACATTTAGCAGGGGCTGATGGTGTGGTAGTATAGTACCTGCACTGTTTTTTAAGCCATGAGGATATTGTAGCTTCACAGTAAGTACAGCAACAATCACCCTGCTATAGTTTCATAACACTGAAGGAAGAGGTTTTTTTTTGTTTTCGACCTTTACAAGAGTTTTATTTATTTATTTATTTGTTTTCAAATGACATTTATTATATTTGTCTTGAGCATATGTAGTGCGTCATGCATCCTGCGATATAGGTGGACATCCTGAAGGGCAGTAGACTTTTCAGTCCACTATTTGTATATTGGACAAAGACTCTTCTAAATCACCCCTTGAATCTACCTGCACAGCTACAATTCTTTCCTGAATTACATCCCCCCAAAATCCTCTCCATGGGGATACAATCTCATACGCTATAAAAGTGGAAAATATTTTAGTATGAATATTGAAAAAGGGACAGCATTGTTGTGTCACGATTAGTTTTCTAGCATAATTCTCTGCTAGGGTGCTTTTTGCATGCAGTCTGTATGTTCTCTCTTTGTCTGCAAGGATTTTCATTGTTTCCTTGAGTTCCATAGTTTCTACTCACATTCCAAAACAATGTTGTTTTGGATGGCACAGTGGTGCAGCGGTAGGGTTGTCACCTCACAGCAAGAGGTTCTCCTGCTTGATTCTCAGCTGGGCTGCCTTCTTTGTGGAGTCTGCATGTCCTCCCTGAGTTTGTGTGGGTTTCCTCCGGGTGCTCCTGTTTCCTCCCATGTTACAAAGACATATGTCTGGAGTGTTTCTCCCCAGGCCTCCACTGAAAATCGGCTTTGTTCCAAGTTGGACTTTCCCATTTAACAAATAATAAATAAAACAAATAAATAAATGTTATAGGTGAATTGTCAATACTCCAGAGTACCATGAGTTATTGAATCATAAGCACGTGTGTGTGTGTGTGTATGTATATATATATATATATATGTGTGTGTGTGTGTGTGTGTGTGTGTGTGTGTGTGTATATCTATATCTATATATATATATATATATATATATATATATATATATATATATATAGATATATATATGCATTCTGTAATACACTCACATATTGTGTGGGATTAGTTTCCTTACCTTACATCCACTAAGTATTAGTTTTAGTTTACCTCCAATATATCCTGAAGTGTGTAATCAGGCCATGAGTGCTGACTGAGTAAAAGATGTTTGGAATATAAGCTACATGCTGGAGTTCTTAGCAGTATTTCATTGTCATTTTAGTATGAAAGCATTACTGCCCCCTTTGAACAAAGCAGTCACTACCTTATGCAGAATATCAAGGTTGATGCTTCTGCCCTCTCAGCTCCCTATTGAAATGTCAGCACTTGAAATATTGAGTGCCAACAAGATGAAAAAAAAAAAACTTCAAACGCAGAAGAAGAGTGAATTTTGAAAATCACTCTTCTCCTTTAAAGTTCTTTTTAAATGGGGTCAAGCTCCCCCTTGCACCCCCCATGTGGGAGGGCAAGTTCCCCGCACACCTGAACTTATATATACAAAGTCTGAGATCGCCAGAGAGGAAAGGGAATATTTCAAGAAATGGCATCTCAGACTTAGTATGTTTGCCTGAGCTTTTGACCAATCATTCTCTGTATTTTGGGACTCATTCTAGGAGGTCCCAGCATTTCAGATGGTTACCTATCCAGTGCTTCTCTCTCTCTCTCTCTCTGTGGTGACATGGCATTTCTCATCTCTTTCTTATGTTTAAAAAGGCAGATATTTTCAGCTGCATATAGACTTGCATGACTTGCAGAAATACAGCTGAGACATGAAATTAAAAATGGTTTGTCTTTGAAAAGTTTACTTTTGGCTTTATAGGGGCTTTTGGATAACCACAATGGAGTTCAAGGAAGTTTGCTGGTATACACCATATCATATTGGAAGGCAATTCTATTCTAAAGCCCATCCCAGAGGTTCTTCAAGTCACAAGCAGAGTCCAATACTTCCCTTCTGAAGTCATTGCTTCAGCCTAGCAGTAGCCATTGTGTGCTATACTGCAATAACTCTCACTATAATGATCTTAGTACAAAAAAGAGTTTATATATATTCTTATTTGGATGACTGCATAATTCAAGGTCATATTAGTCAACAGCTAATGGATAATCTGACCATGGTAATTTCATTTGTAGATGGTGCTAGCCTGAGAAAAAAGAAGTCAGATTTTGTCCCGTCATAGAGAAGGGTTTTCTTGGGAGCAGTGCTGTATACATTCTAGCAGTAAATCATTTTGACTCAGCAAATCATTTGACTGAGAAAAGAAGGTCTACAGTGATAATCCTTATTTCAGTATATCAAACTTACAGCTCCTTTGATGGCCAGAATGTTGCTTGCAGCACTGAGCAAAATGTTTTTCAGCCTGGTGATGGTTTAGTCTTCTACACTGCATATGATCATATTTCAGCATTATCTCAGAAATCTGTGGGGTCAGTCTTAGGAATCTGTGGATGTGGAACTACCTTTGATATTATATTTAGACAAGATGCCCCAAAGGTGTGCTATTCCTGAAGCATTCCTCATTGTAGGTTTTCATGGCATGTGCCCCAGACTCAGGTTTGGAAACTCATTTAGATTGTTATAGAATTGAGGGGTCATGAGCTCATGTTTAAATGGACAAACACAACATCAATCAGATGATGTTTCCTGTGTTATTAATGATTAAAGTCTTAAAAATATGTATTTTCCCAGGGATCTTGCAGTCAGCTTCTGAAATCGTGCAGTCAATTCTCACATAAACAAGTAAGGTGACGCAAGATCATTCCTTTTTTGTAGGTTGGTCGTGCAGCTATGGGATCTGGTTTTGATAATTAATCTTCAGTTAGAGACACTATAGCAGCAAGAAAAAAACAATGTGCCAGCAGACAGCTTACACTGAACAGTTCATGCATAACAGAAGTAGCAACCAAGTCCATGAATTGATTTAATATTCATGTTGAGGATTTCTAGACCGGAGTATTTTAACCTTTCATGCTTACATCCTCTGTCGTGTGGATCCAGCACCTTGATGCTGTAGAAAAGAATATGAGAGTGTTTTCTCTGATTCCCTTGATTCAAAGGATCATTGCAGAAACAAGAAGGGAAGACATTCAGATAACTGTCAGTGTCATTACTAAATAAGGCAACCTTAATTATCTCTTCTCATGGAGAGTCAGACCAGGAAAGAACACTTTGTTCTCCGTGAAGTTGACCCAAGTTTCTCCCCTCATTCTTGCACCTACATACCCCACCTTACACTCCCAAACTTATACAGATTAGGGCCAGTGAGGAGACTGATGCATCCAGGGACTGTGTTAAATTGCTGCTGTAGGGGTTTCTGCTTAAGACTCTCCCTTGTAAATACCCAGCAACATTCCTGGGATGGGATGTGCAGTGGGTGATCTGAGATGAACTATCCCTCACTTCTACAAAAGTCTGAGCTTAGCAAGCCACCCCACTCTTCTACAGTAGAATACAGAGATAGGTTATCCAGTCTCCACAAGCAAAATCATAGCAGACTGTGTGCTGCTGGGTACAAGCCCCTCGTATCCCCCACCAGCGGTGCCTCCAACACTTGGGCTAATAGTAAAACCCTGGATAAATGAGCTGTAGTCAGGGCTTTATCCCTCTGCGCCACAAGAGCTGGCTTCAAGTGAGATGTCACTTTGAATCTCAAGCTCCATCTTCCTTTTATTATCCTCATGTATACAATCAAGAACAATGGCTGTTATACCACATGGACCTTAGAAGGCTGCTCATTGGTTGCATATCAAAAACTAAAAGGTTTAGAAGTCAGACCAGCTCTTCATATCTCCTGCACCTAATAGATTGGATACCCTAGTTATACATAAACCGAAGTGCTATTTTTCTTTGCTTGTTTGTTTATTTTAGGCAATTTTCCCAGTGTCATGGCTATGTTCTCTTTTACAGTATGAGTTCCGCAACTCTTTTTCATACTACAAAAAAAAAAAAGCTTAACCAGGAAGGGGTTGGCATTATGGTGAAGGTGTTCACCTCACAGTTACAAGGTAGAGGGTTTGATTCTTATCTGTGAAGGGCAGTTGGCTAGGCTTAAAATGACATGGGCAGCTAGCCTCATACTTAGCTATGAATCCATGAATGTTATATATAAAAATGTACAAAGATGATTGCACTTCTGTAACATGCCACAATCCACATCAAATATATCTCTACAGATTTACTTAAGGTCATTGTAAAGCCCATTCTTCCAGATTCACGTTATTTTATATTCTAGTAACGTGGCACTTAATGGGCTTTCTTGCTTGCACCTGACACTTACCATTCAGTAATTACCTCTAAAAACTTATTATTCTTGTCTGCTTTAGGTCAGTAAGACCAGGTTCGAAGAAACTACTTCATTTGACTGTTACGTGTAAATCCCATTTTATGTACTGAAGAAACTTCCTCTTACTTAATACTAAAACCCCTGCTAATACGTCCTAAATTTTAACAGTTTCACACTCAGTAATAAACACGTCATCTTTTCATGTGTACATCAGGTATTTCTGCTTGCAAGATTAGACAATATGGTACTACACTTCTTTTTGTTCCTGCGTCTGTAATATATGCTTCATTGTATTTCCTGCTAGCATTTCTCCCCGGGCCTCCGCTGCATATTGTCTTTGTTCCATGTTGGGCTTTCCTGGTTAACAAATGTTAAATAAATAAATAAATATCAGTTGCTTTGACTGTCTTGCTTTATCATTTTGCTTAGCTACCTTCCCTTTCCTTACTTCGGGTTTGTACACAACTAAATCATAAAATGTAATGGCATGTCTAAATATGTTTATTATGATTGTTGTGAATTGTGGGTCCTTCTCCTAAAATAACCTAGCATGTTAGTATAAGCTGAATGTTCTTCTTGTCAGTGTTTAATGTGTATCTAATTAGGCCTCTCTTGTGAATTTTATTAGAGAGATAAGTACCTTCTAGAACTGGTTACTTCTCTTTCTTGGAGATAAAACTGGATGTAACTGCCACCTTCCATTACATAATTACTTAAATATTTACTATTCCTTCATATTGAGAATGCATACCACTTTATTATGACAACCAGTGCTTACATAGATGGTCTGCCAGATTATCTGGGAAAAAACAGAGTACAGAGCCTTAAGCTACCGCTGATGTCATTTTTCTTCTTTATTTAATTGTGCTATGTTTCTTGCAATGCCACTACCTGTAGTAATACAATCTGTAACAAGAGAATATGTTTCTTTTGAACTTAAGCATATATTTCCCATAGCAGTATCAGCCATATATACATACACTGGGTTCCTGCTGTAATTTTGAGGACCATATCTGCACTCCTCAGGATGATGACATTGTATAAGTGGAAAACTAGAAATATATGTATGTATATATGTGGGTCCCTATTAAGTGATTGAAAGCTCAGATGAGCAGAGCAAATGACTATTGAGCCGGGAAGGTCGAAAACCTAGAACATGGAAGACAACGGGACTTCTGTGTGGGATTGCGTTAAACTGGGGATGGGGATACTGGCCCTTTTCCCACTGTGGGGCGATAACATGGTTGATATACATAATTACAAAGGCATGGGGGGTGCAGGGCAACTTGCCCCCTTGCAAAAAGACAATGTTGTGTTGTTTCTGTTGTCTTCAATGTTCTGGGTTTTCAACTTTCTCGGCTCAATATCTGAGCATCTGTTTACACTCCTTACTAAGAATCTTATCCTGCTTTATCTTACTTTTGGTGCCTTACACTTGAATACAACTGTGTTTATTTATTTATTTATTGTTTGACCGAATAACTGATTGTGCTGTATTCTGGTTACTTTGTAATAAAATCTGCTACAGTCTACAGAAAACATGCCAACCCACTACAGAAGTGTTTCTTCCCTCTAAAACATCATCAGAAGATGGGGCTGGATTAGTAGCATAGCTAGGGTGGTGCAAATGAGGCAGCTGCTTTGTGTGCAAAGTTTTTGAGGGTGCGATACAATCGACCATCCATTATCCCAATCACTCTTAGTGCACTGCCAGCTTTTAAAAGCTAGTATTGCTTTTACAGTCAAATCCGAGTGTTATAGGGAATGTTTGCTACAGTTTAAATGTAAAAAAATCATTTTTTTAATTAAAAACTGAGCAGTGTATTGCTATGTGACAGTTATAAACTATAGCAGCTGTTTGCTACACTTGTAGCAAGCAGTTTGCTACAGTTTAAAGGAAAAAATATTTGTATTTATTTATTTATTCATTTATATTTTTTATTTTTTACTTTAATGTATGGAAGGAAAATTGGGGCAGGTCACAGAAACAGGACCTGGCTAGGTCAGAATGGAAAGGTGTTTGTCCTGTATCTGGCCACTTGGTTGATGACCCAGTAAAAGGAACAGACTTTTTTTTATTTTGCTATTCACTTCAAAAGCTTGGAGTAGTGCTGGTGTGTTGTGTGGTGCAGACGGGTACTGCCTACAGGAAGCATCCTGCAAGTTTTGCAGAAGTTCTTTTTTTTTACTCTTCATATGAAGAGCTGAGGGGGTGCGGTTCTGGTTTGTGGGACTGACAAAGAGTGCTGGTCCGCTTCTGGGCTGGATGACATGGAATCAGGAAGTTTTGGAATAGCTGCTCAGCATACAGTAAACAGAAACACCAGTTTGTGAAATTTAGTAAATATAGGTCCACTGAAGTGAAAACTTTGCATTTTAGAATAAGATATCCCACTTTACAAGTTGAGGGCACAATTAAAACAAAAAGGAATGGTAAAAATGCCTTTGCACTTGATCAGTTAAGTTTCAGACATCATATCCTTCAGAAAATGCATGCTAATACAAAACTTCTAATTTTATAAGAAGAAAATGTAAAATATTTTCCTGTTTGGGGCCTTTGTTCCCCTCATTATTTTTGGTTTTGTCCAGAATTCTTATGTTATGAATTGCCATTTTGGAAGGGGTTAAAATCATGTTATTGTACACAAAGACACAAATGATTTAGCACAGCACTACACTATGATGACAGCTACTTGAACTAGAGGAATGGAAGCTTGGAATAAGGATGTTTGATAGTGACTTTATCCAATGTACTTTCAGTATCCAAAGCCAGAGATGCTAAAAAAGAACTAAAAAGCTTAATTTTCCAAAAAGAAAACGGGTTAAAGACCAAGGACCCATTTCCAGAAGACTTGTTGTTAGTTTAAATGACCACTTACACTGAGAGCAGGCTGACAGTATGGGTTTTGGAATCTGGTCCACTATGCAAGCCAAAATAAGTAATTTACACTGAAAGCAACTCATCTGGAATCTGGCCCCAAATGTAAACAAACACTTGTTGGTAAAATATTACAAAAAGGAGCTGGTTAGAACAATTAGCCTCCATCACAGCTCATAAGGTGTATGAGTGTTAAAGGAGACTAAGGAATGGTGCCTGAGCATCTGACACCTTTAGCCAAAGGAGGGGATTGAGTAAGGAATGGTGCCTGAGCATCTGATGCCTTTAGCTGAAGTTGGCGTTCGACTAAGGAATGGTGCCTGAGCATCTGATGCCTTTAACTGAAGGAAGCATTTGACTAAGGAATGGTGCCTGAGCATCTGATGCCTTTAGCTGAAGGAGGGGTTCGACTAAGGAATGGTGCCTGAGTGTCTGATGCCTTTAGCTGAAGGAGGGGTTCAACTAAGTAATGATGCCTGAGCATCTGACATCTTTAGCTGAAGGAAGCGCTTGACTCAGGAATGGTGCCTGAGCATCTGACACCTTTAGCTGAAGGAGGCATTTGACTAAGGAATGGTACCTGAGCGTTTGATGCCTTTAGATGAAGGAAGCGTTTGACTAAGTGTTTATAAGTGTTTGCTGTACCTGTTTCTGCCTGTTTTGTGAAAAAAAAGAAAAAAAAGAAAAAAAAAATATATCTCTTGTTTTTCCTGCTTTACTAGTTTAGTCCAGTTTCAGAGTTGCTGATTCCTGGGCATTGGTTGTAGTTCCTGTGTACTGTTTCCTTGCCTTATTTGGGGGAGAGGAAGTTACCTTGCTTACCAGTGGGAGTGGGAAGCATTGAGCTGCCTTTTGTCCAGTTTTGTGAGGTTTCAGCCAGTAACTAGTAGTTTATTGGTCGTTTTGGGCCAGTTTCTAGCTTTTTCCAGCCCCCTGGTATAAAAAACGCACGTTTTTCAGCTTGTACCTACTCAGCACAGACTCCACGTGGGCCAGCAGAGTAATCCAGGCTGCAGAGAGCTGAATAAGCGACTTTTCTTGATACTAAGTATATTTTTGTTGCTTTCCACATCTGAATACCTAGCCACTGTATTTCGCCTGCCTTTCTGTTACATTGAAGCTGTTTTTACTGCATTTAACTTAATATTGCACTTGGAATCCTTGTTTGTTACTATTTGACTGTATTTGTAGCAAATTCTTCTGTGTAAGCTGTAGTAGCTGATTCATAGCATTTATAAGTGTTTGCTGTACCTGTTTCTGCCTGTTTTGTGAAAAAAAAAAAAAAGAAAAAAATATCTCTTGTTTTTCCTGCTTTACTAGTTTAGTCCAGTTTCAGAGTTGCTGATTCCTGGGCTTTGGTTGTAGTTCCTGTGTACTGTTTCCTCACCTTATTTGGGGGAGAGGAAGTTACCTTGCTTACCAGTGGGAGTGGGAAGCATTGAGCTGCCTTTTGTCCAGTTTTGTGAGGTTTCAGCCAGTAACTAGTAGTTTATTGGTCGTTTTGGGCCAGTTTCTAGCTTTTTCCAGCCCCCTGGTATAAAACGCTGTAAACGCGCATTTTTCAGCTTGTACCTGCTCAGCACAGACTCCACGTGGGCCAGCAGAGTAATCCAGGCTGCAGAGAGCTGAATAAGCGACTTTTCTTGATACTAAGTATATTTTTTGTTGCTTTCCACATCTGAATACCTAGCGACTGTATTTCGCCTGCCTTTCTGTTACATTGAAGCTGTTTTACTGCATTTAACTTAATATTGCACTTGGAATCCTTGTTTGTTACTATTTGACTGTATTTGTAGCAAATTCTTCTGTGTAAGCTGTAGTAGCTGATTCATAGCATTTATAAGTGTTTGCTGTACCTGTTTCTGCCTGTTTTGTGAAAAAAAAAAAAAGAAAAAAATATCTCTTGTTTTTCCTGCTTTACTAGTTTAGTCCAGTTTCAGAGTTGCTGATTCCTGGGCTTTGGTTGTAGTTCCTGTGTACTGTTTCCTCGCCTTATTTGGGGGAGAGGAAGTTACCTTGCTTACCAGTGGGAGTGGGAAGCATTGAGCTGCCTTTGGTCCAGTTTTGTGAGGTTTCAGCCAGTAACTAGTAGTTTATTGGTCGTTTTGGGCCAGTTTCTAGCTTTTTCCAGCCCCTGGTATAAAACGCGGTAAACGCGCATTTTTCAGCTTGTACCTGCTCAGCACAGACTCCACGTGGGCCAGCAGAGTAATCCAGGCTGGAGAGAGCTGAATAAGCGACTTTTCTTGATACTAAGTATATTTTTTGTTGCTTTCCACATCTGAATACCTAGCGACTGTATTTCGCCTGCCTTTCTGTTACATTGAAGCTGTTTTACTGCATTTAACTTAATATTGCACTTGGAATCCTTGTTTGTTACTATTTGACTGTATTTGTAGCAAATTCTTCTGTGTAAGCTGTAGTAGCTGATTCATAGCATGTATAAGTGTTTGCTGTACCTGTTTCTGCCTGTTTTGTGAAAAAAAAAAAAGAAAAAAAATATCTCTTGTTTTTCCTGCTTTACTAGTTTAGTCCAGTTTCAGAGTTGCTGATTCCTGGGCTCTGGTTGTAGTTCCTGTGTACTGTCTCCTTTCCTTATTTGGGGAGAGGAAGTTACATTGCTTACCAGTGGGAGTGGGAAGCATTGAGCTGCCCTTTGTCCAGTTTTGTGAGGTTTCAGCCAGTAACTAGTAGTTTATTGGTCGTTTTGGGCCAGTTTCTAGCTTTTTCCAGCCCCCTGGTATAAAACGCGGTAAACGCGCATTTTTCAGCTTGTACCTACTCAGCACAGACTCCACGTGGGCCAGCAGAGTAATCCAGGCTGCAGAGAGCTGAATAAGCGACTTTTCTTGATACTAAGTATATTTTTGTTGCTTTCCACATCTGAATACCTAGCGACTGTATTTCGCCTGCCTTTCTGTTACATTGAAGCTGTTTTTACTGCATTTAACTTAATATTGCACTTGGAATCCTTGTTTGTTACTATTTGACTGTATTTGTAGCAAATTCTTCTGTGTAAGCTGTAGTAGCTGATTCATAGCATGTATAAGTGTTTGCTGTACCTGTTTCTGCCTGTTTTGTGAAAAAAAAAAAAAAGAAAAAAATATCTCTTGTTTTTCCTACTTTACTAGTTTAGTCCAGTTTCAGAGTTGCTGATTCCTGGGCTTTGGTTGTAGTTCCTGTGTACTGTTTCCTCGCCTTATTTGGGGGAGAGGAAGTTACCTTGCTTACCAGTGGGAGTGGGAAGCATTGAGCTGCCTTTTGTCCAGTTTTGTGAGGTTTCAGCCAGTAACTAGTAGTTTATTGGTCGTTTTGGGCCAGTTTCTAGCTTTTTCCAGCCCCCTGGTATAAAACGCGGTAAACGCGCATTTTTCAGCTTGTACCTGCTCAGCACAGACTCCACGTGGGCCAGCAGAGTAATCCAGGCTGCAGAGAGCTGAATAAGCGACTTTTCTTGATACTAAGTATATTTTTGTTGCTTTCCACATCTGAATACCTAGCGACTGTATTTCGCCTGCCTTTCTGTTACATTGAAGCTGTTTTTACTGCATTTAACTTAATATTGCACTTGGAATCCTTGTTTGTTACTATTTGACTGTATTTGTAGCAAATTCTTCTGTGTAAGCTGTAGTAGCTGATTCATAGCATTTATAAGTGTTTGCTGTACCTGTTTCTGCCTGTTTTGTGAAAAAAAAAAAAAAAAAATATCTCTTGTTTTTCCTGCTTTACTAGTTTAGTCCAGTTTCAGAGTTGCTGATTCCTGGGCTTTGGTTGTAGTTCCTGTGTACTGTTTCCTCGCCTTATTTGAGGGAGAGGAAGTTACCTTGCTTACCAGTGGGAGTGGGAAGCATTGAGCTGCCTTTTGTCCAGTTTTGTGAGGTTTCAGCCAGTAACTAGTAGTTTATTGGTCGTTTTGGGCCAGTTTCTAGCTTTTTCCAGCCCCTGGTATAAAACGCGTAAACGCGTTTTCAGCTTGTACCTACTCAGCACAGACTCCACGTGGGCCAGCAGAGTAATCCAGGCTGCAGAGAGCTGAATAAGCGACTTTTCTTGATACTAAGTATATTTTTTTTTGCTTTCCACATCTGAATACCTAACGACTGTAGTTCGCCTGCCTTTCTGTTACATTGAAGCTGTTTTTACTGCATTTAACTTAATATTGCACTTGGAATCCTTGTTTGTTACTATTTGACTGTATTTGTAACAAATTCTTCTGTGTAAGCTGTAGTAGCTGATTCATAGCATTTATAAGTGTTTGCTGTACCTGTTTCTGCCTGTTTTGTGAAAAAAAAAAAAAAAAAAATATCTCTTGTTTTTCCTGATTTACTAGTTTAGTCCAGTTTCAGAGTTGCTGATTCCTGGGCTTTGGTTGTAGTTCCTGTGTACTGTTTCCTCGCCTTATTTGAGGGAGAGGAAGTTACCTTGCTTACCAGTGGGAGTGGGAAGCATTGAGCTGCCTTTGTCCAGTTTTGTGAGGTTTCAGCCAGTAACTAGTAGTTTATTGGTCGTTTTGGGCCAGTTTCTAGCTTTTTCCAGCCCCCTGGTATAAAACGCGTAAACGCGCGTTTTTCAGCTTGTACCTACTCAGCACAGACTCCACGTGGGCCAGCAGAGTAATCCAGGCTGCAGAGAGCTGAATAAGCGACTTTTCTTGATACTAAGTATATTTTTTGTTGCTTTCCACATCTGAATACCTAGCGACTGTATTTCGCCTGCCTTTCTGTTACATTGAAGCTGTTTTACTGCATTTAACTTAATATTGCACTTGGAATCCTTGTTTGTTACTATTTGACTGTATTTGTAGCAAATTCTTCTGTGTAAGCTGTAGTAGCTGATTCATAGCATTTATAAGTGTTTGCTGTACCTGTTTCTGCCTGTTTTGTGAAAAAAAAGAAAAAAGAAAAAAATATCTCTTGTTTTTCCTGCTTTACTAGTTTAGTCCAGTTTCAGAGTTGCTGATTCCTGGGCTTTGGTTGTAGTTCCTGTGTACTGTTTCCTTGCCTTATTTGGGGGAGAGGAAGTTACCTTGCTTACCAGTGGGAGTGGGAAGCATTGAGCTGCCTTTTGTCCAGTTTTGTGAGGTTTCAGCCAGTAACTAGTAGTTTATTGGTCGTTTTGGGCCAGTTTCTAGCTTTTTCCAGCCCCCTGGTATAAAACACGGTAAACGCTCATTTTTCAGCTTGTAACTACTCAGCACAGACTCCACGTGGGCCAGCAGAGTAATCCAGGCTGCAGAGAGCTGAATAAGCGACTTTTCTTGATACTAAGTATATTTTTGTTGCTTTCCACATCTGAATACCTAGCGACTGTATTTTGCCTGCCTTTCTGTTACATTGAAGCTGTTTTACTGCATTTAACTTAATATTGCACTTGGAATCCTTGTTTGTTACTATTTGACTGTATTTGTAGCAAATTCTTCTGTGTAAGCTGTAGTAGCTGATTCATAGCATTTATAAGTGTTTGCTGTACCTGTTTCTGCCTGTTTTGTGAAAAAAGAAAAAAAGAAAAAAATATCTCTTGTTTTTCCTGCTTTACTAGTTTAGTCCAGTTTCAGAGTTGCTGATTCCTGGGCTTTGGTTGTAGTTCCTGTATACTGTTTCCTTGCCTTATTTGGGGGAGAGGAAGTTACCTTGCTTACCAGTGGGAGTGGGAAGCATTGAGCTGCCTTTAGTCCAGTTTTGTGAGGTTTCAGCCAGTAACTAGTAGTTTATTGGTCGTTTTGGGCCAGTTTCTAGCTTTTTCCAGCCCCCTGGTATAAAACGCGGTAAACGTGCGTTTTTCAGCTTGTACCTACTCAGCACAGACTCCACGTGGGCCAGCAGAGTAATCCAGGCTGCAGAGAGCTGAATAAGTGACTTTTCTTGATACTAAGTATATTTTTGTTGCTTTCCACATCTGAATACCTAGCGACTGTAGTTCGCCTGCCTTTCTGTTACATTGAAGCTGTTTTACTGCATTTAACTTAATATTGCACTTGGAATCCTTGTTTGTTACTATTTGACTGTATTTGTAGCAAATTCTTCTGTGTAAGCTGTAGTAGCTGATTCATAGCATTTATAAGTGTTTGCTGTACCTGTTTCTGCCTGTTTTGTGAAAAAAAAAAAAAAAAAAAAAATATCTCTTGTTTTTCCTGCTTTACTAGTTTAGTCCAGTTTCAGAGTTGCTGATTCCTGGGCTTTGGTTGTAGTTCCTGTGTACTGTTTCCTCGCCTTATTTGAGGGAGAGGAAGTTACCTTGCTTACCAGTGGGAGTGGGAAGCATTGAGCTGCCTTTTGTCCAGTTTTGTGAGGTTTCAGCCAGTAACTAGTAGTTTATTGGTCGTTTTGGGCCAGTTTCTAGCTTTTTCCAGCCCCCTGGTATAAAACGCGGTAAACGCGTGTTTTCAGCTTGTACCTACTCAGCACAGACTCCACGTGGGCCAGCAGAGTAATCCAGGCTGCAGAGAGCTGAATAAGCGACTTTTCTTGATACTAAGTATATTTTTTGTTGCTTTCCACATCTGAATACCTAGCGACTGTATTTCACCTGCCTTTCTGTTACATTGAAGCTGTTTTTACTGCATTTAACTTAATATTGCACTTGGAATCCTTGTTTGTTACTATTTGACTGTATTTGTAGCAAATTCTTCTGTGTAAGCTGTAGTAGCTGATTCATAGCATTTATAAGTGTTTGCTGTACCTGTTTCTGCCTGTTTTGTGAAAAAAAAGAAAAAAGAAAAAAATATCTCTTGTTTTTCCTGCTTTACTAGTTTAGTCCAGTTTCAGAGTTGCTGATTCCTGGGCTTTGGTTGTAGTTCCTGTGTACTGTTTCCTCGCCTTATTTGGGGGAGAGGAAGTTACCTTGCTTACCAGTGGGAGTGGGAAGCATTGAGCTGCCTTTTGTCCAGTTTTGTGAGGTTTCAGCCAGTAACTAGTAGTTTATTGGTCGTTTTGGGCCAGTTTCTAGCTTTTTCCAGCCCCCTGGTATAAAACGCGGTAAACGCACGTTAGCGCGATTTAGCGCGATTTAGCGTGGAGCTGCCACTGTTGCACACTAGGGCAGCGCCGGTTAGGCAGGTTTAAACTATTTGGGCTACCTAAAGTCCACTCTTCAAATTTTCCCTTAAAACTACCTTCCTCGAACTATACTACTGATCTACTCAGCGTATCCTAAAACTAAAAAGATCATCTCCACTTGACTCCAAGTAGACTATTCTCTATCTGTTAAACCTAGCACTTGCTCCTACAGTACTTATTACCTTGATACGGCACTCTTGTCATAGATAGTACCCCAAAAAGGTAACCCCCCATTTCTCGGTCACCCACGTCCCCCTGAATCTTTTTTAAAGTTTTTGTCTATCCTTCTAGCATGTTGAGGGATCAGTTGCTAGTGTCCTCTCCTGCTCAGCTGGTGAACCTGGGAATACTGAGGCAATGTTACAATTGCCTCATGTACACAGACAACCCTCTCCTCCTCCCACAAAACACAAATACATGCGAGAGATGCAACTATATGGCCAAACTGGAGGCTGAGCTCTCTCAACACAGGACTGGCAAGACCAGTCAGGAGGAGAAGGTTACCACACACACTATAGACCCAGTCTCACATAGCACCATTACAACCTCAAATCATACACATAAACACACAAAGACATACTCGAGGCTCTGATCAAAAATCTACCAAAACAGCAGAGGCCACCAAAGCAGACACCCAAACAACCACCACCTCAGAACACAACACCTGCAACATATAGACCTCACAGTCAGAGTGTCAAACAGTCACAGCCCTTAAGGCCAAACACAATGCCAGACACACTAGTCATTGGTGACTCCATAGTCAGACACACTGACGTCCCGCTCACCAGACTGAGTAAGGAGAAGGTCACAGTAAGCTGCCTGTCTGGCGCTAGAATCCACCACATAACGCAAGCACTCAGGTCTCTCAACAGCAAGTACAAATATGACTCAGTCATTGTCCACGCTGGTGTAAACAACCTGAGACGTACCTCCTTGGACTACATGAAAAGAGACATTGAGGAGCTCTCTGATTATGTAGCCCAGGCAGGTATGACCCTGACCTTGAGCAGTATCCTACCTTCACCAAGAGTGATGCCACAATACAGAGATAAGATGATCAGCTTTAACAATTGGCATAAACACTCATGTCATTCAAAGGGGATCCAGTATCTGTCTGCCTGGGATGACATGCTGGACAAGCCACACTGCTTCGCAAGGGACGGCTTGCACCTGTCACCCCTGGGATTCCGGATATTGGCAAAGGCTCTTGCCACCCCCATAGTGCCTTTTTAGGCAAGGCTCAAATTCTAAACCTACCACCCTAGAACACAAAAAAGGAAAAAAACTAAGGGTAATGCTGCTCAATGCCAGAAGTCTAAATCTCAAAATGCACGCACTCGAGGCCCTTTTCAGTATGGAGAACATCGATGTCTGTGCTGTGACAGAAACCTGGTTCAAGGCTCCTGAGAGCACCCCAGCGCTATCAGGTTTTACCTCATATCATGCGTTCCGGCCCCAAAATCCGGACAATACCAAGAAAGGAGGGGGGGTATCCATATTCATCAAGGACACCCACACCTCAAGACTGGTGGCAACGCACGATGCATCGGAGACCATCCAGGTGCAATTAACCATAGGCAAGACTGCTCTGCAAATTGTAGCATGTTACAGGCCACCCTCACAAACTCAGGAACCTCACATGGCCTTCCTGAAAACACTAGAGGCGATAAATGTATCACCAAACACCATCATACTAGGTGACTTCAATTACCCTAATATAGACTGGGAACACTACTCAAGCCCAAACACCCTAGCCCAAAAGTTCCTGGAATTCATAAACTCAAATGCCATGGAACAACTAGTCACCATCCCCACAAGAGGAGATAACATACTTGATCTCATCATCACGAACATGGGAGCACAATGTTCAACATCGGAAGTATACCCCTCACTGGTGAGATCAGATCACAAACTAATCTCGCTGGTGGTCCTCATCCCACCCCACCTGAAATAAAAGACCACAGTAAAGAACTTCTCAAAAGCCGACTTCACACTTCTAAAGACTAGTGTGGTCTCCTTTAAGGCCCCCGAGCTGGCGGAAAACAGTACTCAAGCCGCTGAATCACTTACAAACACCTTCTACCAGCACCTGCAGGACTGCATGGATAAGGCAATCCCAAACAAAACAAAGACTCTTAGTACCAAAAGCAAGCATCCAGTCTGGTGGACCCCAGCCATAAACAAACTCTACAATAAAAGGAGGAAGCTACTACAAGATAGAGCAAAATCCTTAAAAGGTAAGACACCCTTGATCACTATAAGTAAAAAACTAAGAGCTCTCATAAAATCATCCAAAGCAAATTTCGAGAGAAAAATAGCTAAATACTCAAATGACAATCATAAGGCCTCCTTTAGCTATGTTAGAAACCTAGGAGGAAACTCCCAGATATGCTCAGAACTAGTTCAAAATGATGTGAAGATTACTGATCCTACAGACATTGCCAACATACTGGCTGACAGGTTCAGTGCAAACATCTCCCCCCCAAAAGGAGAGATATCTATACCAAACGATTGCAGCCCCCCAAACATCTCCAGCGCCCAGGTGAGAGCTGCTCTCTCCAAAGCAAAAAACACAGCATCCATGGGAGCTGATGGTGTCCCCGGCTGTGTGCTCCACGAACTCAATGAGGAATTAAACCCACAGCTAGGACAGCTGTTTAATCAAAGTCTTACCTCTGGATACGCACTCCAGGAGTGGCGCACTGCAACTGTGGTCCCACTTCACAAAGGCGGTGCCTCCACCGACCCTGGAAATTACTGGCCCATTAGCTTGACAAGCCTTATCTGCAAAGCCATGGAGAGGATCATAATGGACCTCATAAATAAAGACATGGGGAATTTGCAGACTTTGGATCCAACCCAGTTTGGCTTTGTCAAAGGCAGATCATGCCTATTAAACTTGGTTGACTTCTTCGAAACAGTCACCAAAGCCATTGACGAGGGAAAGGCAGTCCATACAGCCTACCTCGATCTGGCTAAGGCCTTCGATACAATACCCCACTCGGGTATCATTGAAAAACTCATCAGCTTAAATGTTAACCCATACATCACAAGATGGGTTGCAAACTGGCTGAGTGACAGAACCCACAGAGTCAGAGTTACCGGCGCCATGTCAGACTCAAAGCCTGTCACAAGTGGTGTCCCACAGGGCTCAGTCCTGGGCCCACTCTTGTTTGGCATCTACTTTTCCGAAGTACAAGCAAACACAGGAGGGTTATGGCTGACAAAGTTTGCAGATGACTGCAAACTGGGCACCATAGTAGAAAACACATCTGACACAGATATCCTTCAGAAGGGTCTCACAGAAACGGATAACTGGTGCCAGAGCCACGGCCTGAAGTTAAATGCCAAAAAATGCATAGTCATACCCTTTGGGAAAAACAAGGTTACCCCTAGCTACCAAATAGGTGGCAATCCACTGAGCACAGAAGAAGTTATCAGGGACCTGGGGACCCAGGTTGATAGTAGTCTGTCATTCGACACCCATGTAGCTAAAGTAGTTAGGAAGACCTTCTACATTGCCCACCTTATCATGAAGGGATTCTCATCTAGATCAAGGGAGGTCATAGTCTCCCTTTACTCATCACTCATCAGACCAATGATTGAGTACAATGCCCCATTCGGGATGTATCTGACCCGACACTTGCAGCAGCTGGAGAGGCCACAAAAGTTCCTCACCAAAAGGATAAAGGGTCTCAAAATCTGTCCTATGCTGCCCGACTGAAAGAACTCCAGCTCTATTCAGTCACTTACCGCTTGCTCAGAGGTGACCTTTGCCTAACATACAAGGCCATGTCAAACCCAGATTTGATGAATATGCTTCACCTCAAAAATCTAGATCCATCAGAGCCACAAGGGCGGAGACTTAAACCTCGACATGGCTATTAATAGGACGTGCTGGAGGGATAGATTCATCACCCAAAGACTCCCTATGCTGTGGAACAAAATCCCGGTACATGTGAGGCAGAGCACCTCGCTGGCCTTGTTCAAGAGAAATCTTGACCAATGGATGGGAGATCGCAGATATACCCCAGGGATTACCTCAGTGTCACTGCTCGACAGAGGCACAGCAAAATAATGGGTATAGTTCCCCATACTAAAGGGGTGGCGTAAGCCACAAAACGATGGGCTAGGCTTGTAAATGCCCTCGGGGAGATAGCCTAGTATGAACCTATGAACCTATGAACCTATAAGTAATGGTGCCTGAGCATCTAACATCTTTAGCTGAAGGAGGCGCTTGACTAAGGAATGGTGCCTGAGCACCTGATGCCTTTACAGGGGTTCGAATAAGTGTCTCATGCCTTTAGTTGAAAGAGGGGTTTGAGTAGGTGAGAATATAAATATGAATAAGATAGTGGCTCTCTTTGTGCAGAGGAAATAAACCATAAAAAAAATGCAGATGGTTGGAGGGTGATGCTATATAATGCAAAACATAAGGGTATAGACATAGATGAGCTACAGGAATTAGTTGTAGGCAAACTTGTCTACTAAGAATAACAGGAGCACAGCAAGGGATCCCAAAAACATAGTTCCTGATTTAAAAAATAGATATGACAAGAAAAGCAATGATGGGTGGCAGTGGTATTTGGGAAATTTGCATAATAGTAAGTTAATAAGAAAAACAGAAGATGGCAAAGGTTATGTGTAAGAGGACTGGTGGAGTTTAGGGTCGATTAAGTGCTTCTAAGCTGAAAGATGAACACATCTGAGAAAAAGAAAATGGGGTAAAATGAAAAGAGTGATTATAGTGAGTTATTTTATTTAATGAAAAAGTGCCCAGTGTACAGTATATTGAGTTGTACAGGATTAATAGATAAAACTGAGGTTATTAAAGTTGCAGATGAGGAAGGTTTTATTCAATGCATTGAAAAAAGGATTCCTGGCACTAAGTATCTCATATACTATGTAGGTTATAGTGGTTCTGAGAAGTAGTGACTATGTCACAGTTTTTGTTCAGGCGAAGGGGTAAAATGTTTCACTAAAACTGTAGCATGTGATCACCAGGGCCACTCTATTATTATTGCAGGTGGAGTAGTAAGAAAAAAATGGAGTCATGATGTACATTGAGTAGGGTTTGCAGAAACAAGAAATAACTAGTGTTTTTCACTAATTCCCATGTTTCACTGAAAGTGGTCCATTTATTTACTAATTACTAATTTATTTTATTTTGACCAGGTTAGTTCCACTAGGCTAATAGCCTCTTTTCAGGGGAAACCAAAAACAGTGTTTATGCTACTAGGGGAAATTTGGCCAGAGCATTGGGAAACTTTCCTACTCTTTTTTTATAGGAGCCATGGGATCTTTCACACCTACCTGTGCTACGACCAGCTCAAGCAGATGGACCCTCAATTTAACATCTAATCTAAAGAATGACAAACTTAGTTGTGCAGCACCCCCCCTTAAGCTGGACTGCAGTGTCAGTGATTGCTCTACTTGTGTGAGAATAGAACCCACAGCCTTCTGTACCACAGGCGAGTGTGCTGCACTGCTGGTGACATTTAATAGAGTGAGGTTATGGAATAGTGGGCGTGAAAGGCGCTTCTCCTTATACCAAAGTTCTGATATGTCAAGAGTTTGTCTATTTAGAGATGGGGGTACGGGATGGCTTGCACCCCTGCAGAAATGCTTTATTTGCACTTTTTGTTTGCAGTTCGCATTGTGAATTGCCAGCTTTTTCCCCCAGTGGCACGTGTTCTGATGAAACTGTAGTAAATGTTTAGCCATAATTCTAAACACATTATGGAGAACTGAAATAATTAAAAGAGGTTAATAAACATTTAGCTATTAAAATTGTATTTTGGAAGGCATGGAAGGGACTGTAAAAGGATAAAGAGGAAAACAAAATATAAAACAGTTAAAATAATGAAAGTGAAATGTTAAAATTATGAAAAACTGTATGGAAAATAAAAAAAGGAGAAAAGTATAGGAGAAATATAAGGAAGTTAGAAAAAAGGCAACAAATTAGGTGGGGAAACACATCCAAGCAGCAGAGAGAAATAGTTTTAGGAATAAAAAATAGAGAAATTAATATTTTAAAGAAATGAGGGAATAATAAGAGGAAAGATGAAATATGTGAGTTAATAAAAGACAGTAAATAATATAAGGAAAAAGCTGAGCATGTGAAAATTCTAAATTATTTCAATGCTCAGTAAGGACAAAGAGGGAAGGAATCCTGAAAGGGAAGATAAAAAAAAAGACAATAAAGAGGAAAGTGGAACTTATGAAAAATATGATGAGCTGCTGAGCTGAAAATTGCAGAATGAGTCATTTTCCTTAGAGAAGAGCAAAGTTCAGGGAATATATGGTTTAGTGCATGTCATGAACTTGTATCTGTGTCCAGTGTATGGTGATATAACTTGTATCTGTCTTGATTGCACAGGATGAATAGTACAATATCGTACTTGTTTGTGGTTAGATCACGTTATCATTTTGTGTACCAAATGTCAAAACACAGCTGTCACTGCATCAATATATATATATATATATATATATATATATATATATATATATATATATATATTTTAATATATATATATATATATATATATATATATATATATATATATACATTAATAGTATATATATATATATATATATATATATATATATATATAGGTTTACTATCATTTTAATGAAGTATGCTTGGTTGAATCCAGTTTGCGTGAAGTCTGAAACTCGAACATTGAAAATGCTGGACTCCGATATTTCCAATGTACAAATCTTGCCCCTATCTTGACCCATGTTAACTCTTGTTCCTAAGTCGAATTCATATGTATTTCAGATATATCGGAATTCAGCAATGTGGCTTTTCGTGGACATAAGTCAATGATACGATCATTTGACTGAGTGGCCTTTATTAAAATGATAGTAAACACACATGCGCACACACACACACACACACACACACACACACACATATAAATATATATATATATATATATATATATATATATATAAATGTCTTCTGCTATTCTTTACTTACTCTTGCTACACGTGCTTGCTTACTTCATTGCCAGTGTCCTCCTTGTATATCCTGTTTTGTAGACTCATATCTGAATCTGCAGAAATTATTACTCTTTGTAGACATTTATTTATTAAAAAAAAAAGATATATATATATATATATATATATATATATATATATATATATATATAAAACTGTTAGAAGATTTGCAATATAATGTTTTGAGACAATAATAATTATTAAATAAAATTACATTTTATTAGTAAATCTTGTATATGTGAAGCATTTCTTCCCTTGTCCACTGTAATCGGGTTCTGCCAAATTGGACATCTTAGTTAAATAAAAAAAATCAGTAATTAACCGTACATAGATGGAAACTTAAATGCATGCATGCATATTTTTAAGAGACCTTCAAAATTACGTCTGGTGAGATGATGCACTACTTGGGTATGATTTGTACAGGTTCCTGTGAATGAGGGATTAAAGTCACCTAAATTATCTTCAGTAACCCACATTTTCTTCAGCTTAGTCTAATAATTTCCCAGAGTGAGTAAGCAAACCACAAAACTAAATTAAGGTGTGTGTTGCCAGCCTGGAAATTATTTTCATTATTAAACTTATTAAAAAGGCTTTTTCATACATTGCCACAGTTTGTAAAAGGAAGGACAAACTGGCAACCATGGTGGCAACTTTGCAGAAAATGTGCAGACCACAGCAGCAACTGAATACTGCTGAACTATTGAATCTGTTCCTGGATATCAAGGGAATCTTCCTTTAGCAGCACCAGCATATTAAAGACTTGTTAGCAGTGGGTGGCTGGAAGACAGTGACAATAGGAATGGCTCTTTCAGACCAAGCATTTCCTGTTCAAGAACAGAAGATGCAGAATGAGTGCCTTCTGAATCATAACCTACATAACTCTTGGCAGACCGTGATGGTTTTAGAAAAAAGGACACTGTTATTAAATTAGTGGCTTTGCTTTATGGAAAAGCATGACAGGAAGAACTTGTTGGAATTTTTGCAAAATTGCTGCCACAGGATGTGGATCTATTTTTCATAAGGGACAAGATAATGGGACCCGTTCTCCTGTAGCTCCAGCCAGAGTTCTGTATTTGATTGCCAGATCTATCCAGAACAAGTCTTAGCTGATTTTCTTCATGGTATCATTCTGGTTTTCATTATGAAACCCTGGCTCATCTTCAACAGTAGGCTCACTCTTCCAGTCGTTGTGCCCCCCCTCCTTTATTCTGTTGTGCAGTGTCCTAGGCTGGATCAGTCACAGGATACAGTTGCCATCTTCCTTTGTTCAACCATAGAGTTCATAGGAACATAGGAGAATACTAGGCTAATGACCCTGAAGGGCCATTTTAAACCTTGCCGTGCTTCCCAGAAGTATTCACCAAGTTTTAGTCCCTTAGGTGTGTGTGTTTGCGTGTGTGCGTGTGTGTGTGTTTGCGTGTGTGCGTGTGTGCGTGTGTGTGTGTGTGTGTGTGTGTGTGTGTGTGTGTGTGTGTGTGTGTGTGTGTGTGTGTGTGTGTGTGTGTGTGTGTGCGCGTGTGTGGTGTGTGTGTGTGTGTGTGTGTGTGTGTGTGTGTGTGTGTGTGTGTGTGTGTGTGTGTGTGTGTGTGTGTGTGTGTGTGTGTGTGTGTGTGTGTGTGTGTGTGTGTGTGTGTGTGTGTGTGTGTGTGTGTGTGTGTGTGTGTGTCTGTGTGTGTGGTGTGTGTGTGTGTGTGTGTGTGTGTGGGTGTGTGTGGGTGTGTGTGTGTGTGTGTGTGTGTGTGTGTGTGTGTGTGTGTGTATGAATGAATGGGGGCATATATAACTAAGTCTCCCCTCTTGCTCCTTCTCTCTCCCTCTCTCTAATAGACACATATGTACCAGACCAGGGGTACATTTACAATTCCACATCTTCTCTTTGACATTTAGTTGAAAAAGATTAAGGCTGCAACCACTGACTCCCCTAAATATTTCATGGGTGCAGGAGCAAAATCTCATTATCTACTCATCTGGGTCCACCCAATATTGCAGGGCTGTTCTTTCAGGATTCTAAGGACTTTCTCATCCCCTTTGTAATGATAATATTTGATGATTTAGTACTGAGTCACTTCAGCATCATGGTTGGCAAAGAGTCTGTGGCCACAGCAAAACTCTTCCATTGTTTTATGGAGCAAATCCAGGTTCTTTATTGTTATTATCTCTGTAACTGACGGAAGAGGACATATTCGATATAGTGCTTCAGCTGGGTGTTGCCATCAGTGATCTGGTGGTGGCTTGATCCAAGCTTTGTTTGCCTAATGGTTGATATACCCCAGATGATGGACACTAATTAGTGTGCAGGAACCCAAATCTGTTTTCTTCAGACTTACTGCTTCTTGTTTTACATTAGCAACTACATGAGGTCAGTGCTGAGGGGTTTAGATGAGATTTTTGAGGCCTATAACAGGGTTTAACTACTTCTGGTAATCTGTTGTCCACATGTTCTGTATTGCTTGTTCACTTTCTACTGAGTGAGGTATATTTTTGTCCTGAGCTTCATAGACTGAGAAAGACATTAAGAAGGCTACACCATAAATAGCACTGCACCCATCTTTTCAAGGGCAGACTTTTGTTGCATGAGCAATTTTCAATTTACTGGGCAGAGGTCTCCTAAAATAAGTCTTTGGCCTTGTTCCAGTAGAACCCACAGCAGCAAACTGCACTGCAGCTCACTTCTTGGTGTTGGGCAGGTTAAGCAGCCTGGCCTGTTTTGCTAATTGGATGGCCTTTTTCTGAAGAAGAAGAAGAAGAAGAAGAAAAGTGTGAATTAGCTACTTAGTATTTTGCTATCAAGATTATTTTGATTGGGTGAAGTGCTATTTTGCACTCTTTGAGTTATTGGATGGCCCTACAGACAGGCAGACACTGTTGAATTTATCTGGGTTTATCATTACTAATTGTGGAGATTTTGTTACTCTGTTTTTAGAATGCATACATCTGCTGGACTGGATACTTGGCCTTCTAAGCATGTTACATCATGGCAGGAGATTTTGGGCTCACTTCTTTACTGAGTTACTATATCTTCATTTAGAGATCAAGTGTTTTCACCAATTTTAAAAAAGACATTGCTTACTCCAATACTCATCAGGGCCAGTCTAGAGGCAAACAATCTGAATAATTGTAGATGTACCTTAAATGTTACTCTTGCTGGTAATGTCATTCAAAACGTTGTGCATATTCAGCTGGACTTGTATTTGATAAATGATAATGTCAGCTATCTATTATAGTTTGTTTTTAGTCTAAAGTACAGAAATGGCTCTCACCAGGGTTTTTAATGGTCTCCTTTTGTGGAATGAATGAGTTTTGCTGTTTGATCTTGGTTCTTTAAAAAGTCCCTGTGGCATTTGAGATGACTGACCATGTGTTCCTTTTGAACCATTTGAGACATTATTGTAGCATCACAGGGGCTGCCCAGCACTGGTTTACCTGCTACTTATCCACACTAACTTAAAAAGTGGTTTCATGGGTTATTTCCTCTTCTTCTATTTTGTGGGCTGCTAAGGGGTTCAGATTTGAGTCCACTGTTTTTGCTCCCATTAGGGGGAAGTCATTTGAAGGAGAGATTTATAGTATCATTGTTACACTGTTGTAATGCAGTTCAGCCTCTCATTCCCACAAGAATCTATTATCTTTATATACAAGCTAGTTTCATACTTAGAATGCATCTGGGTAGCTAATAACCAGCCGAAGTGCAACACTTCCAATATGCTTGCCATGGCTGTATATGCTGGGTCTATACTATATAAGCAAATGCAATGAATTGTGAATGCTATATAATCGACCCGCAATCCCTGAAAACCCAAAATGTAGAACAAACGGATCAGTGATTTTTTTTCCCAGGGAAAAAATTGTTGATCCATTAAAAAATAAAATCAAAAGACTAAATAAAGTGGGGGGGATCACCCCCCACACCTCTGATGTGGGGGGCTGTGCCCCCATACCCCCCTACTTAAATATACCAACTCTGAGATTGCACCACAGTAGAGGAACTGGAAAAGTCTCGAAAACAGTCCAGTGATTTTTTACCATAGGAAAAAATCGCTGTTCTGTGCTTTCGGTATTTTGCCACTCATGGATCTCCTAATACTGTTAAATGCCATGGTTTCTTTCTTGGTGGATTGCTACAACACTTTTTACTTGCAACTTCTGGACTAACGTTTAATTGCTTTTAGAATGTGCAGCACACCACAGCTCACTGATTGGGGTAACTTGATACTAGTACACTAAGTCAGTTCCGCATATTGTACACTGCATGACAACTGGGGCAACATCATTTATAAGGTTCTGATCAGGTTTATTTATCATTTTATTACTTGCTTTCCCCATTACTTTAAGGTGCTACTGATCTGGTATTGTCCTGCTTAGGTCTTGTTAACCTCTATCCTGACGAGAGTGGAAATTTCAAGGGCTTGGTTCTATTTTTCAGGTGAGTTTTCTTTCAGGTTTCAAGGACAATGACATTGGAATGCCTTATTGGTGTGGGTGAGGATATCACCAATGCTCAACTGTTTTAAACAATCTTTAAATATATACTTATTTGGGATCACTCGTGAAGTTTAGCCTGTTATGTTTATGTCATTTTATTGTCTTGGTCCTTATATTTATTGTTTATTTATATAACGTCATTACCTTTTGTTTTGTGCTTGTAAACTAAGCATCAAAATAAAGTTGTATTTGAAGTTTGAATCCAAACTTAGCAATAATAATATTATCAATGAAGCCTGTAGAGTTTTTTTTTTTTTTTTTTGTATTTTTCCAACACAACACCAATCTCCTTGCCTTATCTGCAATAACATTATGTTATTATGAAGTGAATTTGTTCACAAATCAGCTAAGGGACTAACTATTGTTTTTCTTCTGATTTACACTGAAAAGTCAAACTTAAGTGGAAGGAACAAGCTAAGTATATACACCTACTAATTCAGCACTCCCAAATTAGATATTTTGCCTTATTCCACAGAGAAAGGGGAACGATTTTCCACATGAGTCTGAACAAGTGGATAAGATAGCATTCACCGGCAGTCTCCCGAGGAACGTTCGGAATTATTAGACTGGCTATGTCGGGGTTGGATTTTTAGCTGTGAACTTTTGGTCCTTATTGTGGAATCTGGAGATTTAAACAAGACAAAAGTAGATGTCATCTATGCGAAAATGTGTAATGATGTCACATTGGGGCCTTGTGTTTCTGTACTATTTAAAGTGAGGCAGTACTTTTTGCTCACTTCCTAATGAATGCGTTATCACCCAGGAAAAAAATGTCAGAGAGAATTCACCCTATTTTACATTTTCAGTTATAATAATTTGAAAATGTTAATGAATGGAAAGTATTTCTCTTATAGCAAAATGTTATAGTCAGTGTTCATTTTTATAGATTAAGATATTTAAAATAGTTACATTGTGGTTTTATTGCTAAAAATGTTTTGGGTATGATAAAATTTTACTTTTGAGATGGTTGCTTGCAGAGACTTTTAATTATATAAGTGTGCCTATGAAATGGATGAGGTGAGCAAGTTTGGTGAAAAGCTAGACAGTCTGATTCCTTTTTTTTGAATCCTTTCACTATTCTAATCCTTATGGATCACAGACAAACCTGGCTGTACCTCTAGAAGCATTTGTATATGTTCATAGGTAGTTGGTAGGCATGCAGCCTAGGAAAATATTAAGGAGCCTAGGCAAAATTCCCACTTGTCCCAAAGCGATCTGCTCAAGATCCCACAATAAGGCAAATGAAGGTAGAACGATTCAAACTCTATACCCTTGGTACAGAATGCAGGTCATTAACAGGTCACAGCTTTAGTCGTCTATGTTAACTGCCAGACATGAAAGGTAACTACCAACATTTCCAAATGTTTTTAGACAGATAACTAGATGCTATACATTCAGAATGTTCTTTTTGTCTTGTTTGTGTTTATTGTGTATAGCATTATTGAATGGGGTTTCCACCTCTGTTTGTTTCTTGGGTCAGATATTTTTTAATGGGAATAGATACATATTCCAGAGTATAATCACTAGACAGAATTTTCCCAAGGCAAGTGAGGGGGAGGCTTAAGACTTGGGACTTTTGGATGATTCAGATTTTTCATCATCTTTTGCTGAGGATGTATAAATATTTCTCTAAATCTATTGCTATTTTGTGGAGGGATTCTAAAGCTGTAGCCAGAAGCTGTAAACAAATGCTATTTATTTTACTTTATTCCATAAGTATGCCATCATGCCTTGACCATTTGTTTATACTCTTCTGATAATTCCTTGGAAGATGTAATTATGTAAATATCAAGGGCATAGGTCAGCTGTAAATTTAGGCCAAGTATCTGATTCTCAATATTATGGTTTCTTGGAACCTGAAGGGTATACAAACCTTGTCTAAGAGGAAGTTCTTTTTTCTTCTGTTTTATAAACAACTACTGAGATAGTTTTATTCGCAGAAATGCACATGATGGAATTTTAATGGTCTAACAAAAAAAATAAGGCATACATTTTTAATTGCAGTGGGTAATATCAACAATTTGAGAACATTGACAATATCAGTCAACAAAGTATTAAGATTTGCTTGTGTCATATGAGGATATGATTTATTACAAAACATATTATATTAATTATGAACAAGTAAATAAATTTATACAAAGACCAAAGAGAGGGATTTTATTACCAAGTTTCAAGTTTTAGAAAATAAACTGAAAGACAAGATGGGTTCAGACATCTATTCTGATATTCAAAAAAAAAAAATAGAACATGACATTAGTGTGATAGACTCTGACTGGCTGTCCTGGATTGAGATGAAATTGCAAACTATATTTAATGAATAAAATACACTCCATATCCCTGTTTAGCTCAACTGAAAAAGTTAAATTAACAGTCAGGCTATACTACTTCAATGCTGTAAGACAGTTCAGTGTATGACCACCCAAAGGATTTCTAAAGGTGTTCTCATAACTTTATACCCAAATCTGAGTTTATTTCATATGATGGCAAGCCCATATGAACAAAACTCACATGATCAGAGCTTGAAACATCAAGAAGCTGGTATGTTTTAGGGTTTGTTGGTTGCCATATCCCCAGTGTGAAGCAATCTCAGAGTCAGTATATATGTAATATGCAAGAGGTGTGTGTGTGTGTGTGTGTGTGTGTGTGTGTGTGGGGGCTTTAATAATAAATTGATTTAAATCAGACTATTTCAAAAGTCAAAAATCAAGGTTGCTGTTTCCACATAAATCCTCAGACTTGATAGTTATCCTGGCCATCTTTTATAAGGGATTTTCATGAAGCTGAGTACTATATTAACCAAGGTATTTCATCATTTTTTTCTCAAAGGAATTTCATACTAAATATCTTACTCAGTCTTCGACTATGACAAGCCACAAATTCCATATGCATTCTTATGTTGCAAAGAATTATAGGCCTATATCCCTTATAAATTTAGATTTTAAATCAGTAGCTGCAGTCTCAGTAGAAATAATGAAATCTAACATGCATTAATTGGTCTCAATATTTCCTTCATGTTTTATGCCACCTGGCAAACCATTTATTTCATTTTTACTCATGAAACCTTACTAGTTCTTTGTTGTAATATAAAGTCATATGGCTTTGGCTTTCAATTACATCTATCCAAGGTATTTGACAGAATAAATATACACTTTTATTAAAGTTAGTGTATGTCCCATGTTTAATTAGATTAATCAGATCTTTACACGTACCACAAGATTAATTCAAGTCAGTGTTTTTATAATCTTACTTATCTGGGTAGATTATTGCATCCCCTTACTGATTCAGACATTTGCTAGAAACTTTTATTTATGTATTTAAAGCAAAATAAAGCTTTCTGCTCATTGTGTTGACACCAGAGACACAACGACTGTGTTTACAAATAAGTAATGGAAAAACCACCAAATTCACGAAAACCAGAATAAAAAAGGCTATATTATTAAATAGTTTATTTGACAAGTATTTGTACAGTAGGCACACACTTGTATGTGCTGTATGCTTTTTGTATACATGTCAAGTGTTATATTTCACATTTGATACTTTTGTCTTTAAGAAAATGGTATGTATTAATGAACAATTAGATGAATGGACATTTGATTGGTTTATTTATTAATCAAATTTTGTATTTAAACTTGACTAATTGATTTACTGGTCAGTTCTGAAGAAGTTTGTTGTGATTAAAATGAAAGAAAGCGCTTAACTTTTTATCTGTGTGGACAGTCATCATTTTGTCTTTTTTCACTGTGTTTACAAATAACCTTATGCTGTTTGACACAGAATTTTCAATGGATATTCCAATTTTCCAGTCATCCTAAAATTATTAGTAAAATTAACAAATGTAATAATTTAATTATTATTGACTAAATAATCCTGTGAGATTCTCCAAGCCATTGAAGAGCCAGATGTCATTTAATTAGATGAATCACTGTTTATAACAGTATCAGAAGTTTGGAATGTAATCAAACTGGCGATTAAAATATAAGATAAACAACATTTGCAGTGTTTGATAAGATTATCATTAAAATTATCATAATTCTAGTATGTTTTATCTTTTATATTTATTTAAGATCTTGTTACTTAAAACTTGCTTTTGGAGATAAAATGCATGCTGAATGTCTTTTTTTGCATGGGCACCCAAATGCTTGAAGTCACATATGCTATGATGCAAATACAAGAGGTATCTAGAAATTACCTAATTTCTCAAGTAATACATTTATTAAGGCTAGAAAATCACAAATTGAAGTATGTGGTATGAGCTTCTTGAGGGTTAAGATCATGAATAATCACACTATTTTTTTATGTTTGTTCTGGCTGTCTACGTTCAGCACTGGTTATCGGTCCTTTACACCCATTAGACTAACCTGTGCCTTCTTCTTGGGAAAGACATTTTATTTATTAATTTTAGTTTGTTTACCCCAGTAGTACACTGATCAATGCATACCATCTGCAGGCACAGTGTGGGTGAAAAGAGTCACAAAAAAATAATATAGAACAAACTGACAAACAGAGTAATCACAGAAGGTAGATAATTCCATAGACAATTGATACAATATGCAAATAATATTAGCAGAACAGAAAATCAAATATGAATTAATTTTAGTAGTAAATATGAGAGGAAAGTTTCAGCTGAGGACAGAGGATCAAAGTAGAAATGATGTAGGCGAGGAGGGTTTTAGGTTATATGTCCAGTGGAAAAGCAAAGCGCTTGCAGTCAGATATTTGATGAAGGTGTCTTTTGGGCTGAGCTATGAAGGTGGGGAAAGAGTAGACTTCTTTAAAGTGAAGGGGGAAAGATTGCCAGAGTTTGGATGCAAGAACGGAGAAGGAATGGTCGATAAAGTGCAGCTTAGTTTGGGGTATCCGGAGGATGGGAGTTGAGTGGGGGAGGTTGAAGAGGTTGTAGAGGGTGTTTGCATTATGGAGTTTGGCTGCAAGAGGTGGAAAGGCATCTGGAGGAAGTAGTTAGAAAACAAGAGACCCTAGGAGTAGCTCAACTCTGTAGGAGACTGGTAGTCATTTGGCCTTTGAGACGGTCATATCGTGGTGTTCCTGAGGGGAGGAACTGGAAATGAATTGGCAGATTTTATTTTCAATGGACTGTAGAGTGGATAGTTTTTTTTCATGATCCTGGTGCATCTCTTGCAGCAGCTGGACCCTCCCTCTTCATGGAAAGACATCTGCACAGTACATCCTAGTGAAGCTGCCACTCCCTCAAAGGATGAATGTCTGGAAGGAATGCCTCATGTGCACTACTGGAATGAGAATTATTTTTAGTGTTAGGGAACTAGAACCTGAGCTGGGTGGAGTTCATAATGACATTGCAGTCATCACCACATGAGACATTGGTTTCACCTTTCTGTTGTATAATATTTGGTAGTTTGCCTGTAACCATAGAAACACTTTTCTCTACAGGGGAGTACCATGACTGCAAGCAACTCACTCCCCCAAAGAAGAAAAACTGGCAGTGGAGACTAGATTCTCCTTTCTTGCTCAACTTCACCAGTGTCCACATTGCTAATTGAACTCAGGATATATGAGATGCAGTCAGGACTTTATCCCCCTTCTTCAGAGATATAGGCTTTCTGACATACTTTTGTTAAATATCTTCCTAACTGCATTCCTTTTTTTCTAGACTTATTTTCTACTTCTTCTCTTAATCTGGGCAAATCTGTTAAACACTCTATTGAGATATTATAGATTTGACACTGTAAGGATATTGCATACCACAAACCACCACCAATATTGTATATCAGTCCTTTAATAACATAAACAGTGAAAAAAACAACAAACAGGAAAAAGCAAATATAAATGCTTAACTTTACCACCTGCTATTAATCACAAAACATTTAATAATCATTTTAAATCCAATGTACCTACTAATAACAGGTGGTAGTAATTAGGTTTTTGTAGTTTATGGGAGGGGTATAAAAATGATGCTGTTCTCCTGAATGTGTAGGTTATCTAAGGAAGTCCCAAAGGTTGAGACAAACACACGGTGATAAACTTAAGCGTTTATATTTGCTTTTTCCTGTTTGTTGTTTTTTTCACTGTTTATATTATTAAAGGACTGATATATGATTTCATTGGTGGTTCATGGTCTGCAATATCCTTTCAGTGTCCTTTCTGTAAATATTATAGATTTGGATGAAAATATTTAAAATATTTAAACTAATTTTTCAGAATGAGTATGTACTGTTAAAAATAATATGATGATTTAACATGATTTATTCTAAACATTTTACTTTACTAAGAAAGCTTATGGTGGAAGATTTCACATCAGGTTTAAAGTGTTACTCCATGTACTTCAGATCTGTACTAGTTATCATTTAGTTATCATTTACTAAACATTATTAATTTGTGATCATTTACTGAACATTTATTCATTTGTCATTTGCATTAACAGAACAGAAGCCATTTTGTGATTTCTACCTTGTCATTTAGTTATCATTTACTAAACATTATTAATTTGTGATCATTTACTGAACATTTATTCATTTGTCATTTGCATTAACAGAACAGAAGCCATTTTGTGATTTCTACCTATTGCATATTCTAAGGATAACTTCTGGTTCAGTCACATCCTGTATCCAGTTGTTATGAAATCTGTTTCAAGGTTACACGAGTATCTTATTTTCACTATTCTTTTGGTAGCTATGACCTAGCTGGAAAAGGCTCGGTACCAAACTAATCTATGCTCTGGGAGTTTTATTGCAAGTCCCTATTATTTTCAATATGGTTTTATATTCAGTTTATGCCAGTGCCTGTAGCTTACTTTAAGAGTAGTGTTTCATGGGGATGTAAGTTATGTGACCTAGGGGGCTTGGGCAACTGCAATTAAACTGTTCAGCTTGCAGGAAGGTGATCTTATGCTTCGTTTACTAGAAGTTACAATTTCTGTGGTACACATATGGTAATAGCCCAATTAGAAGCAGAGTCTAAAACACTTAATATGGTGTCGGAAATCAAAAATACAGTAGCCTAAAGTGACTTGACATTCTACATGGAATTAGGATAATTCAGTCATTCTCTTAAAGGGTAGGACTAGGAAGCAACTTTTTCACAGTGGTACAAATAGTCATTTTCCTTTTTCTTGACTACAGAGATGACAATGCCTCTAAATACTTCAGTTTGGATATGTCATTTGGTTTGCTTTTGCTAAATATCTGGTAAGGTATTTAATATTTTGATCTTAGCTGGAAGGAGAAAATGAGTTTTTTGACTGCCCTGTGCTAGACAATTACTTTTTACTAGAAACTGGGGACAATTGAAACTGTTGATACATATGCGACTGATCTGACACAGAGGGTGACTGCGAATTTGAAAAGCTATTTGTTCGCTGGCCAGAGATACAGTTGCAAGGGCATAAAGAATGACAACATAATAAGAAGGCTGTTGAGAGAATTTAACCTAGTACTTAAAAAAACATATGTCAAGTGAGTAAAAGTTTGATGTGCAGCATGCTATGGGATGGAGTTATATTGCAAGTGTAAGAGAATGTGTGTGCTGAATTAATGAGTAAAAAGTTTTTACCCCCAAACTTTTAAAAAGCTTATTACCTCAATACTTTTGCTAGAAGCTTGTTTGCCACATTTGAAGATAATGCAGACACACATTCCAAGAAAATTATTTTTAATTATTGTGACGTGACTGAATATTACATTGTTGCAAAATGGACTTGCATTCATGATATAAATCTGTTTAAGTTTGGATTGATCATTACGGCATATGTGAAGACTATGAAGCTTAACCCTAAATGTAAAGAAAATCTTATAACATAGCAGAAGGCATGGCATATAACTTTAGACATCTTGTCAGCTTAACTAGTATTCTTAATGCTTGACAATACCTGTGATTGTCTAGCTGTATTGTTATCCTAAAATGTCATTGCTGTCACTGTCATTTTTTTTTAAATTTTAAATAGTTAATACAAAAAACATGTATAATGTAAAATTAAAAACACAGATATGTGTATATGAGCAGCTGTCATTTTGACATTAAATATAATCGGGGCACTACAATGGCATTTAATGTACACTCATAAGTTATGTGAAGCCACCTGTTTAGTAGTAGTTGTAAAGAATATGTCATAAAGTTTTCAAAAGCATAACTGCATTATGTAGGGTACAAATGACATTACAGGACTGTACATGTTTCATTGAAGGGTGAAGTATTTTGAATACTATGTAGTGCTCTAGCAAAGAGGATATACCTTCTAAAGATCACAAGGAACTGTGAAGGATACAAAAGTGAATTTACATACATTGCATAACTGACAGTTATTGGTGCTAGGTTTAGTACATCTTTGAGGCACTTGTCCAAGTCTTGGTTTAGTACCAAAGAGCCTGTGATTTTTGGCTTCATAAAGGTCTCCTGTAAGGCTGTTTCATACATGTGCATCTGTGTCTGATGACTGAAATGGGTTACAGTTATGAAGAACTTAGTTTCTACAAAAGACCTTTGATAAGGCTTTTGCCTCTTTCTGTGACATTATCTTTGGGCTAACAATGGGTAAGAATCCTACAAGATTACCCTGTACATAAAGAGTGTTAAGGTCATATGGGCCCATTCTCATGTAAGTGAGTTTCGCCTATTTAAGAACAAGCAGTGGTGATTCACTAGTTATCCAAGCTATATAAAGTGATTTGCTTTAACATGCTTTCATTGTTGTGCATCATGGGTTATGGCTGAGGCAGTTTTAGTGATTGTCAAATTGTATTTATGCATGGAAAGTAACAGTATCTGGGCCTGGGAACTATATGATCCTGTAGCAAATTCCAATATGTTGTAAAAACCTGGAAAGGGATCATTTACATTACCTCCTAAATATTAGGTACACATCTAGTCAAATATCAAGGCAGTGGAAAGTTAATATAGTCCCACTGAACCAACGATTTCCCATTTAATTTGGGAATTACTTAGCCTTGTCAGTGTTCTAAATATGTTATTTTCTAATATTTAATAAAAGGTAGTACACACTGAATCAGTTATAGAAACATTTTTGTAGGTCATCTTAGATTGTCAAAAGCAGTGCCAGGGAGAAGCAAGAAAAACCACCCCTGGATTCATGAAGCTTGCACCAGGCGTAGGCGTAGCATAGGTGGTATAATGCCAAATATGGCCGCCGAGCAATTCAGGTACGATCCAATTTCACGTGCATTACCAGCGTACGCCAGATCTGCGTAGCCCTCGCCTCAGGTATGCTAATCACCCCATGCGCAGTACTGCACCATGCAAATTAAGGTACATAGCGATTCATTAAGTGGTGCAGGCATAGCGTAAGCCCACAGAAATGTAAACCAAAAAAAACGGTTTACATTTTGCCAAACAGAACATCAGAGCTATGAAAGCAGACCAGACTCATGTATTACAAAGTTAACATATGCCAATGGCTAAATATACAGCCAATGGCATAAGAAAAGATGCACACCACCTAAAAAACAACATTTAATGTCATGTCCACAGTAACGCAAAGTACAACCGCAGGGCATGTGTGCGCAAACAGGAACACAAGGAAAATATATACAAATGTCATAAAATCGTAATGTAATACAAATCATGATTTCACCATAATACTCAATGTTATGCATGGTACACCACAACCAAGCTGCAAGGGTTGCTAAGGGTCTGTGACAGTGTTCGGCGCGGTAACTATGAATTAGTAGTCAATGCTATGCAAATGAGGCAAGTAATAGTGAATCGCAAATGTCTCACTGGACTAAGGATGTACCATACAGCGTAGCGCTACAACACCGAGGAGTGGTTTGGAGGTATACATGACATCAGCAGTGGGGTGTGCCACCGTAGCTGTAAGCACATTGGAGCAATGCAAATCCGGGCTGCCCATTGCTAAGCAAAGCCGCAGGATAGGGGTGGGGATGTAGGTATAGCATCGTTTAGCTGAGAGCACATATGGTGCCCGAAAGCGCATGTGTAAGTAGATGAAAACGTGCCTGAAACCCGGTAAGTGGATGCACAAGCCGAGCACCATAACGCAAACAGGAAGGTTAGGGGAAGAAAATAAGGAAATGCCGCAGTAGGGTAATTGGAGTACAACTGAGCAATTAACACCTATTAACTCACAGTGGGCAATCGACGGCAGCTAACAAGTCTGCTCGCAGGATAGGGGAGGTGTCAGATTGCAAAGAAAAGAGAACTGTCATAGCAGAGCAAAGCAAACCTGCAGTAGATCGGCCATAGAACACATTTCGCAAGATAAGCCAGGTTTTGGAAAGTACAAAAGAAAGCAGGCTGCTGGATGCATGCCAGAAAATGGGGGGGGGGGGGAACGTTAAGAAATGTTAAGGGAAGGGCAAGAGGTAATCCACGGCAGATAAATGTAATTCAACACCAAAGGCACCACAATAGCAGTACCTGTGGTAAAACACATAAGATACCCTGTAGCTTCGATTGTACATACACACCCTATGACATCATCAGTGTTCAAAGCACAATAGTATAAAGTGTGAAGGCACCTCACACACACCTGTGTATTCCCAAACACTGCACCATCAGTGTAAACAGACGGGGAACTTTTACAATGTACATGTTGGGAGCTGCCATAGCTGTGATTCATCACCATGTGTTAGAGACTGAAGGTGTTGTGAAGGATGATGCTGACAACCACTGCAGGCCCTGGAGGAGGAGAAGAGTGTTCAGACCAAGGGTAACCTACCAGGGGCTACATGATCTGGAGAGAGTAGAGCATTACAGGGTGGACAGGGACATCTTACAGCAAATAGTTGAGCTGTGCCAGCCATGCCTGAGATCCAGAAACAACAGAGGGGAACCCATCCCAGTGAACACGAAGGTATGTGTAAGCCTGAGAATACTAGCCACAGGTACCATTCAAAGGCCAACTGGAGATATAATGGGGATCTCACAGGCATCAGCATCCAGGGTACTACACCAGTTCCTGGATGCCATGTTACCACATGCCAATGAGCATATATACTTCCCCCGAACTCAGGAGGAGTTGGCCAGCAATATGCGTCTCTTCTACCATGTGGCACACTACCCGGAGGTACTGGGTGTGATAGACTGCACGCACATACATATCAAGTCACCACCCGATGAGCATGGTAGGCACTACATAAACCACAAGGGATACCACTCCATCAACTGCCAGGTCATGTGCAATGCCCAGGGCATTATCATGGATGTGTGTGCTGGCAGCCCTGGAAGCTACCATGACTCCCACATCTGGCATGCCTCACAACTGTATCAGGTATTTGTCAGGAGGGACATCCCACATGGCCACCTTGTGGGGGATTCTGGCTATGCACTGGAGCCGTGGATGATGACTCCCATCAGAAATGCACACACACCCATGCAAGAATGCCATAATGAGGCACACGCACAAACCAGAATCATCATAGAGCGTATGTTTGGGATGCTGAAATCATGGTTCCGTTGCTTGGACATATCTGGTGGAGCCTTGTAGTACTCTCCAGGCACGTGTGCCCACATCTTCATAGTATGTGCCATGCTACATAATATGATCCTGCGGAAACAACTGCAGCAGGGACATAATGGTGAAGGCCCTCACAGCCCAGTGGCCAAGGCCATCACAGGCACAGAGGGATTCAGACCATGAACACCCTGTGCCAGCCCCAGTAGGCAGATGGAGGCGTGCCCAATATGCCCATGCCTTGGCAAAGAGGGAACATATAGCACATACACTGACAGTGTAGGCCCCTATGGACTGACAGACCTCTCCACTTGCACACACAGTAAACTGGATGGCACACACACACAACCACCTGTAAATTGTAATGTATAGGTGACCTACTGTATGAATCCTACATAGGCAGCCCTCAACCATTGCACACACAACAGCTATTGGAACAAGGAATGTCAACACCTGAACACTACATGCACCTAACAGCATATGTTGATACTGTATGTATAGGTTCCTAGGTACATCGGTAGGTACATGCCCGATTGTCAGAGGCCATTCATCAACAGAGGCAAACAGTGTCTGCTGTCGCCACCACATTGATTAACCAACTGTCCCTCAGTGGAGCAGAGCCAATTGCGGGATCCATGTGTGTAATCACTGTTCCCCACACACTCTGCATGGATTCCCTGGTGTGTTAATGAGGGGCTCCATATAATGTAATCAGGGATGTAGTGGCAAAGCATGGGGAGTACCCATGACAGGTATCTGTCAACCCAGCATGCTCCACGTATGGCTGTGTGAATGTGTAGCACATTATAGTGTGTGGCTCACTGTGACATACATTCCCAATGCTGGAGCACATCCATTAAACATCACTTGGACATACCACTAATAGGTCTCATCCATATGTAAACTAACTGAGTTACCCATTTGATCTCAGTATGGAGTAACAGCCATAGTACAGTCCACATACAAAATGCCATAACACATGTACAAATCCCAGATGCCCAAGTGGTAAATGCACTGACTGTCGTGCATGTTCCCGGTTCCACGTCTTGCAAGGGACGTTACGTAATCCCGAAGGCACGAATAATGGATGTTGGATGCAGGTCATCAGATCAGGTTTAGCACATGTTAGCAGGTTTATGCATTTGCAAGTGTTGGTAAGCGTCGTTTAAACATGACTATACGGATATGCATGAAACAGGGCTAAGCTTTGCTGAATATCGTGCAGATCATGGTCAACGATGTCCAGAACAGGTGAAACTAGCATTATTCACCCCTGTACTAATAGTGCCTGCTCTGAAGAGTAAAACAACCACTGCCAGGAGTAGAACACGCAATCATGTACACAATCACCTAACACTAAGCTACCCGAGATGTACCAATGGCAGGTGTGTATTGTGACAGGTTAAAACACAAACGTGCGGAGTCCAGGAAACAGTATACACCGCCATGTACACAACAAAAGGTGTGTTCTCCCTCTCACTCTCTATATATATATATAATAGAGATAGAAAAGGCGATAGAGAGATATATGTCGATATATACGGATTTACCTATATCTGCAAATATAT